>NC_137072.1:117472309-117559438 GCF_951640355.1 Cnephaeus nilssonii | reverse complement strand
GGTGGATGGATGGATGATGGATGGATGGATAATGGGCAGATGGATGATGGATGGGTGGATGGGTGGATGGGTGGATGAGAGGGTGGATGGATGGATGGATGGATGGAGGGATGGAGGGATGGAGGGATGGATAATGGGTCAGTGAATGGATGGGTGGATAATGGATGGGTGGATAATGGGTAGGTTGATGGTTGGAAGGATGGATGAGAGGGTGGATAGATGGGTGGATGAGAGGGTGGATGGATGGATGGAGGGATGGATAATGGGTGGGTGGGTGGATGGATGGATGGATGGATGATGGATGGATGAATGGGTGGATGAGAGGGTGGATGGATGGATGGGTGGATGGATGGAGGGATGGATAATAGGTGGGGGTGTAGATGGATGGATGGATGGATGGATGGGTGGGTGGATGGGAGGGTGGATGGATGGCTGATGATGGATGGCTGATGGATGAATGGATGGATGATGGATGGAGGGATGGGTGGATGGGAGGGTGGATGAGGGATGGATGGATGGATGGATGGATGGATGATGGGTAGGTGGGTGGCTGGATGGGAGGATGGAAAGGTGGTGGGCGGTGGACAGGTAGATGATGGAGGTGGGCAGAGATGGATGGATGAGGGATGGATGGATGATGATGGATGTATGGATGGATGGATGGATGGATGGATGGCTGATGGAGGAATGGCTGATGATGGATGGCTGATGGATGAATGGATGGATGATGGATGGAGGGATGGGTGGATGGGTGGATGGATGAGGGATGGATGGAGGGAGGGATGGATGATGGGTAGGTGGATGGCTGGATGGGAGGATGGAGAGGTGGTGGGCGGTGGACAGGTAGATGATGGAGGTGGGCAGGGACGGATGGTGCCTATTCTGAGGGCTATGAAACACCTCGGATCAACCTGGAGCACCGGGCTGGGCGGGAGCTGCCGTGGCGATGGGAATGTTGTCGGGGCCCCGATTCAGACATGGGGGCCCCTCCTCCCAGGGCAGAGGCCTTCGTTCTCCTGTGGTGTCGGTGCTGCCGGCTCCTCCCCGCTGGAGTCCGGCTCTGTGCACCCTCGCTGACCGTTCACCCCCCCCGCCCCGGCCCCTGTGCAGGAGCCAGCCTGGAGGCCACGCCCCCTCACACGCCAGGGACAGACCCCGGAGCCCACACCACGTCCCTCCCTCCCGCCTCCCTCCCGCAGGCCAGGGGCCAGGAGGCAGCTCCGTACCCAGACTCCCCGTCCCCGCTCTAGGGCCTCAGACCTGCCGCTGCCCAGGCACGAGCCGCTCGAGGGCAGAGGACCGGCCGTCTACCTGTCAGAGCAGACGGTGGGCAGGCCCGGGCGGGGCACTCAGGGCAAAGGTCCAGGATGCGCTGGCCGGGCTGGCCCACGTGCTCCCGGCAGGACCCCCGGGAGTGGCAGCCCTGGGCGAGGGGTGGCAAGGGGTCCTGGGAGGGGCAGGCCAGGTGAGGCCACCACCAAGGTCACCCCAAATGGGGTGGAGCCCATGTCTGGGGGTCAGCTCCCCCCACTGCTAAGGTTCTGGGGAACAGATCCCAGGGAGAGCTGTCACCCACCTCCCAGGGGCCGGAGCTGGGGGGCGGCAGCTGCTGGCTGGGGCTGGGGGCCAGGGGCTGGGGGACCAAGAATGGGGGTCCAGGGGCTGGGGGCCAGGAATGGGGAGCCAGGGGCTGGGGGTACCACACTCAGGGCAGGTATGTAATGGGATAATTCCATCCTAAGAGACGGCAGGGGCAGGCAGGCCGGGCCAGGCCGGCTCCTGGAATTGCCTCTAAATGAAAGCCCGCCGGGGGGGCCGCCGGGCGGCTGACGGCCACTGTCATTTCCCAGGCCAGGGAGCAGGCGGCCGGCGGGCAGGGGCTGCTGAGCGACACGGTCCGCGCTGCTTATGTGAAGAGTGATGGAGCCTTAAATGAAGCGCTGACCTCTGCGGAATGACAGGTGACCCGCGCCGCGTCCGAGGTGGGTGTCGAGATTGCGGCTGTGCCCGAAAATAAACAATAAGAGACAAGTGTGGTTTGGGAAAATTGACTCGTTCAGCAGTGGGGAGAGAGAATTATTTCAGGGATCGCTCAGAGCCCGCCGCTCTGCCCCACCCCTCGAGGGGCGGGGAGGCGGGGGGGCGGGGAGAGGAGGGGCGGCGGGGGGAGCCTTCAGCTGCCAGCCCCGCGTCCCGCTTCCCCGAGACGCCACGGGGGCAAGAGGGCAGTTCACACACCTGCAGGGGCCCCAGCTCGCTAACCCCCGCCTCCCAGGACTAACCCTCCGCAGGCTGCCTGGCCCTGCACCCCCCCACCCCCCCCCCCCCGGCTGCCCGGCCCTGCCCCCCAGCAGCTGCCTGGCGTTCACATGTGCACACGCCTGAGCCGGCAGCGTCTGCGACGCAGTCACTGTCCACACTGCACACGGACGCGGGGTGCCCTGCGTGACTGTCCACGTGGGAACCGCCCGGAGCGCAGATCGACCCCAGCCTCTCCTCAGTGCGCAGGGCAGGCGCGTGCGGGCCAGCCACGCGGTCATGGCCGTCTCCACCTTCGTCTCCGGAACTTTCCATCTTCCCAAAGGGACACTGTCCCATCACCCCCCCCCCCCCGCCCCTGGGACCCACCTTCTCCTCTGATTCGGCCACTTGGGGCCTCGCATGAGGGGTCCCCGGTGCTGCCCCCGGGCTGACCTCTCACTCGGCAGTGTCCTCGGGCCCACCCCGCGGCAGCCCGGCCTCAGCACCCCCTCTTCACGGCTGGGCGCCCCGCTGATGGGCCACGACCGCTTGTCTCATCACAGGCCACACGGCGCCCCCCTCCCCTGCTCCGGAGGCGCCGCTGGGAGCTCGCTGCGCGGGCCGCGGTCCAGGCCTGCTCCCAGTTTGGGGGTGACTCCCCCGCAGTGGGGTGCTGGTCACAGGGTAGCTGTGTTTTGATTTTAGGGGAACCTGCATCCTGTGGCTGCACCGTGCGCGTCCCACCAGCAGGGCGGGGCCCGCCACCCCGCCGCCCCGTGTCCCCGCATCCCCACTGCCCTGTGTCCCCACTGCCCTGTGTCCCCCCAGCGCTGGCTCCCTGGGATTTTGGAGAAGCCACCCTCCAGGGCCCGTCACCCCCTGATGGTGCGGCCGCCGCCCCTCCTGGCCCAGGACTCAGTGAGCAGCCAGTGAGCCCGTCCCCACGCCCACGCCCACGTGGGGTCCCCCGCACCCCCGCCGTGCCCCGCTCGGGGGCTGGGCATCCATCACCAGCGTCCTTCAGCGCCCCTGTCCTCGCCCGAGGGGGAGCCATTCGGACCTGCCCAAGCTGAACGCAATGTCTCTGGAGCCGTGGAGTTGATTGATAATTTGGAAATGAAATCGATATGGTCTGCTTTTCATTCCCGGCCGGCCCTGTGCGCTGGAGGGGTGGAGGGACGGAGGGATGGAGGGATGGACGGACGGAGGGACGGATGGAGGCGGGGGGGGGGGGACCGAGGGATGGAGGGATGGTGGGACAGAGAGATGGAAGACGGAGGGACGGAGAGATGGAGGATGGAGGGGTGGAGAGATGGAGGGACAGAGGGACGGAGGGACGGAGAGATGGAGGGACAGAGGGACGGAGGGACGGAGGGACAGAGGGATGGAGAGATGGAGGGACAGAGGGACGGAGGGACAGAGGGATGGAGGGATGGAGGGACAGAGGGACGGAGGGACAGAGGGACGGAGGGATGGAGAGATAGAGGGACAGAGGAACGGAGGGACGGAGGGACGAAGGGATGGAGGGACAGAGGGACGAAGGGATGGAGGGACGGAGGGACAGAGGGACGGAGGGACGAAGGGATGGAGGGACAGAGGGACGGAGGGATGGAGGGACGGAGGGACGGAGGGATGGAGGGACGGAGGGACGGAGGGATGGAGGGACGGAGGGACGGAGGGATGGAGGGACGGAGGGACGGAGGGATGGAGGGACGGAGGGACGGAGGGATGGAGGGACGGAGGGACAGAGGGACGGAGGGATGGAGGGACGGAGGGACGGAGGGATGGAGGGACGGAGGGACGGAGGGACGGAGGGATGGAGGGATGGAAGGATGGAGGGATGGAGGGATGGAAGGATGGAGGGATGGAGGGATGGAGGGACGGAGGGACGGAGGGATGGAGGGATGGAGGGATGGAGGGACGGAGGGACAGAGGAATGGAGAGATGGAGGGACAGAGGGACGGAGGTATGGAGGATGGAGGGATGGAGGGATGGAGGGATGGAGGGACAGAGGGAAGGAGGGATGGAGGGACGGAGGGACGGAGGGACGGAGGGATGGAGGGATGGAAGGATGGAGGGATGGAGGGATGGAAGGATGGAGGGATGGAGGGATGGAGGGACGGAGGGATGGAGGATGGAGGGATGGAGGGACAGAGGGATGGAGGGATGGAGGATGGAGGGATGGAGGATGGAGGGACAGAGGGATGGAAGGACGGAGGGACGGAGGGACGGAGGATGGAGGGACAGAGGGACGGAGGGATGGAGGGATGGAGGGACGGAGGGACGGAGGGATGGAGGGATGGAGGGATAGAGGATGGAGGGACGGAGGGATGGAAGGACGGAGGGATGGAAGGACGGAGGGACGGAGGGATGGAGGGATGGAGGATGGAGGATGGAGGGACGGAGGGATGGAGGGACGGAGGGCGGAAGGATGGATGGACGGAGGGATGGAGGGACGGAGGGATGGAGGGACGGAGGGATGGAGGATGGAGGGATGGAGGGATGGAGGATGGAGGGATAGAGGATGGAGGGACGGAGGGATGGAAGGACGGAGGGACGGAGGGACAAAGGATGGAGGGACGGAGGGACGGAGGGATGGAGGGATGGAGGGACGGAGGGACGGAGGGATGGAGGGATGGAGGGATAGAGGATGGAGGGACGGAGGGATGGAAGGACGGAGGGATGGAAGGACGGAGGGACAAAGGGATGGAGGGATGGAGGATGGAGGATGGAGGATGGAGGGATGGAGGAATGGAGGGACGGAGGGCGGAAGGATGGATGGACGGAGGGATGGAGGGACGGAGGGATGGAGGGACGGAGGGATGGAGGGATGGAGGGACGGAGGGACGGAGGGATGGAGGGACGGAGGGATGGAGGGACGGAGGGATGGAGGGACGGAGGGCGGAAGGATGGAGGGACGGAGGGATGGAGGGACGGAGGGATGGAGGGATGGAGGGACGGAGGGATGGAGGGACGGAGGGATGGAGGGATGGAGGGACGGAGGGCGGAAGTATGGAAGGACGGAGGGATGGAGGGACGGAGGGATGGAGGGACGGAGGGATGGAGGGATGGAGGATGGAGGGACGGAGGGACGGAGGGACGGAGGGACAGAGGGATGGAGAGATGGAGGGACAGAGGGACGGAGGGACGGAGGGACAGAGGGATGGAGAGATGGAGGGACAGAGGGACGGAGGGACAGAGGGATGGAGGGATGGAGGGACAGAGGGACGGAGGGACAGAGGGACGGAGGGATGGAGAGATAGAGGGACAGAGGAACGGAGGGACGGAGGGACGAAGGGATGGAGGGACAGAGGGACGAAGGGATGGAGGGACGGAGGGACAGAGGGACGGAGGGACGAAGGGATGGAGGGACAGAGGGACGAAGGGATGCAGGGACGGAGGGACAGAGGGATGGAGGGATGGAGAGATAGAGGGACAGAGGAACGGAGGGACGGAGGGACGAAGGGATGGAGGGACGGAGGGACAGAGGGACGGAGGGATGGAGGGACGGAGGGACGGAGGGATGGAGGGACGAAGGGACGGAGGGATGGAGGGACGGAGGGACGGAGGGATGGAGGGACGGAGGGACGGAGGGATGGAGGGACGGAGGGACGGAGGGATGGAGGGACGGAGGGACGGAGGGATGGAGGGACGGAGGGACAGAGGGACGGAGGGATGGAGGGACGGAGGGACGGAGGGATGGAGGGACGGAGGGACGGAGGGACGGAGGGATGGAGGGATGGAAGGATGGAGGGATGGAGGGATGGAAGGATGGAGGGATGGAGGGATGGAGGGACGGAGGGACGGAGGGATGGAGGGATGGAGGGATGGAGGGACGGAGGGACAGAGGGATGGAGAGATAGAGGGACAGAGGGACGGAGGTATGGAGGATGGAGGGATGGAGGGATGGAGGGATGGAGGGACAGAGGGAAGGAGGGATGGAGGGACGGAGGGACGGAGGGACGGAGGGATGGAGGGATGGAAGGATGGAGGGATGGAGGGATGGAAGGATGGAGGGATGGAGGAATGGAGGGACGGAGGGATGGAGGATGGAGGGATGGAGGGACAGAGGGATGGAGGGATGGAGGATGGAGGGATGGAGGATGGAGGGACAGAGGGATGGAAGGACGGAGGGACGGAGGGACGGAGGATGGAGGGACAGAGGGACGGCGGGATGGAGGGATGGAGGGACGGAGGGACGGAGGGATGGAGGGATGGAGGGATAGAGGATGGAGGGACGGAGGGATGGAAGGACGGAGGGATGGAAGGACGGAGGGACGGAGGGATGGAGGGATGGAGGATGGAGGATGGAGGGACGGAGGGATGGAGGGACGGAGGGCGGAAGGATGGATGGACGGAGGGATGGAGGGACGGAGGGATGGAGGGACGGAGGGATGGAGGATGGAGGGATGGAGGGATGGAGGATGGAGGGATGGAGGATGGAGGGACGGAGGGATGGAAGGACGGAGGGACGGAGGGACAGAGGATGGAGGGACGGAGGGACGGAGGGATGGAGGGATGGAGGGACGGAGGGACGGAGGGATGGAGGGATGGAGGGATAGAGGATGGAGGGACGGAGGGATGGAAGGACGGAGGGATGGAAGGACGGAGGGACAAAGGGATGGAGGGATGGAGGATGGAGGATGGAGGATGGAGGATGGAGGGATGGAGGAATGGAGGGACGGAGGGCGGAAGGATGGATGGACGGAGGGATGGAGGGACGGAGGGATGGAGGGACGGAGGACGGAGGGACGGAGGGACGGAGGGATGGAGGGATGGAGGGATGGAGGGATGGAGGATGGAGGGATGGAGGGACGGAGGGACGGAGGGACAGAGGGACGGAGGGACGGAGGGACGGAGGGATGGAGGGATGGAGGATGGAGGGATGGAGGGATGGAGGATGGAGGGACGGAGGGACGGAGGGACGGAGGGACGGAGGGACGGAGGGATGGAGGGACGGAGGGACGGAGGGACGGAGGGATGGAGGGATGGAGGGATGGAGGATGGAGGGATGGAGGGACGGAGGACGGAGGGACGGAGGGACGGAGGGACGGAGGGATGGAGGGATGGAGGATGGAGGGATGGAGGGATGGAGGATGGAGGGATGGAGGGACGGAGGAGGGAGGGACGGAGGGATGGAGGGATGGAGGGAAGGAGGGACGGAGGGACGGAGGGATGGAGGGATGGAGGGATGGAGGGACGGAGGGACGGAGGGATGGAGGGATGGAGGGATGGAGGGACGGAGGGATGGAGGGATGGAGGGATGGACGGACGGAGGGACGGAGGGATGGAGGATGGAGGGATGGAGGGATGGAGGGATGGAGGGATGGAGGGACGGAGGGATGGAGGGATGGAGGGATGGAGGGACGGAGGGACGGAGGGACGGAGGATGGAGGGATGGAGGGATGGAGGGATGGAGGGACGGAGGGACGGAGGGATGGAGGGATGGAGGGATGGAGGGACGGAGGGACGGAGGGATGGAGGATGGAGGGATGGAGGGATGGAGGGATGGAGGGACGGAGGGACGGAGGGATGGAGGGATGGAGGGATGGAGGGACGGAGGGACGGAGGGATGGAGGATGGAGGGATGGAGGGATGGAGGGATGGAGGGACGGAGGACGGAGGGACGGAGGGACGGAGGGACGGAGGGACGGAGGGATGGAGGATGGAGGGATGGAGGGACGGAGGGACGGAGGGACGGAGGGACGGAGGGACGGAGGGATGGAGGGATGGAGGGATGGAGGATGGAGGGATGGAGGGATGGAGGATGGAGGGACGGAGGGACGGAGGGACGGAGGGATGGAGGGATGGAGGGATGGAGGGATGGAGGGACGGAGGGATGGAGGATGGAGGGATGGAGGGATGGAGGATGGAGGGATGGAGGGACGGAGGGACGGAGGGATGGAGGGATGGAGGGATGGAGGGATGGAGGATGGAGGGACGGAGGACGGAGGGACGGAGGGATGGAGGGATGGAGGGATGGAGGGATGGAGGATGGAGGGATGGAGGGACGGAGGGATGGAGGGATGGAGGGACGGAGGGACGGAGGGACGGAGGGAAGGAGGGATGGAAGGATGGAGGGATGGAGGGATGGAAGGATGGAGGGATGGAGGGATGGAGGGACGGAGGGATGGAGGATGGAGGGATGGAGGGACGGAGGGATGGAGGGATGGAGGGACGGAGGGATGGAGGGACGGAGGGACGGAGGGACGGAGGGATGGAGGGATGGAGGGATGGAGGGACGGAGGGATGGAGGATGGAGGGATGGAGGATGGAGGGATGGAGGGATGGAGGATGGAGGGACGGAGGGACGGAGGGACGGAGGGACGGAGGGATGGAGGGATGGAGGGATGGAGGGACGGAGGGATGGAGGATGGAGGGACAGAGGGACGGAGGGATGGAGGGATGGAGGGACGGAGGGACGGAGGGATGGAAGGACGGAGGGATGGAAGGACGGAGGGACGGAGGGATGGAGGGATGGAGGATGGAGGATGGAGGGACGGAGGGATGGAGGGACGGAGGGCGGAAGGATGGATGGACGGAGGGATGGAGGGACGGAGGGATGGAGGGACGGAGGGATGGAGGATGGAGGGATGGAGGGATGGAGGATGGAGGGATGGAGGATGGAGGGACGGAGGGATGGAAGGACGGAGGGACGGAGGGACAGAGGATGGAGGGACGGAGGGACGGAGGGATGGAGGGATGGAGGGACGGAGGGACGGAGGGATGGAGGGATGGAGGGATAGAGGATGGAGGGACGGAGGGATGGAAGGACGGAGGGATGGAAGGACGGAGGGACAAAGGGATGGAGGGATGGAGGATGGAGGATGGAGGATGGAGGATGGAGGGATGGAGGAATGGAGGGACGGAGGGCGGAAGGATGGATGGACGGAGGGATGGAGGGACGGAGGGATGGAGGGACGGAGGACGGAGGGACGGAGGGACGGAGGGATGGAGGGATGGAGGGATGGAGGGATGGAGGATGGAGGGATGGAGGGACGGAGGGACGGAGGGACAGAGGGACGGAGGGACGGAGGGACGGAGGGATGGAGGGATGGAGGATGGAGGGATGGAGGGATGGAGGATGGAGGGACGGAGGGACGGAGGGACGGAGGGACGGAGGGACGGAGGGATGGAGGGACGGAGGGACGGAGGGACGGAGGGATGGAGGGATGGAGGGATGGAGGATGGAGGGATGGAGGGACGGAGGACGGAGGGACGGAGGGACGGAGGGACGGAGGGATGGAGGGATGGAGGATGGAGGGATGGAGGGATGGAGGATGGAGGGATGGAGGGACGGAGGAGGGAGGGACGGAGGGATGGAGGGATGGAGGGAAGGAGGGACGGAGGGACGGAGGGATGGAGGGATGGAGGGATGGAGGGACGGAGGGACGGAGGGATGGAGGGATGGAGGGATGGAGGGACGGAGGGATGGAGGGATGGAGGGATGGACGGACGGAGGGACGGAGGGATGGAGGATGGAGGGATGGAGGGATGGAGGGATGGAGGGATGGAGGGACGGAGGGATGGAGGGATGGAGGGATGGAGGGACGGAGGGACGGAGGGACGGAGGATGGAGGGATGGAGGGATGGAGGGATGGAGGGACGGAGGGACGGAGGGATGGAGGGATGGAGGGATGGAGGGACGGAGGGACGGAGGGATGGAGGATGGAGGGATGGAGGGATGGAGGGATGGAGGGACGGAGGGACGGAGGGATGGAGGGATGGAGGGATGGAGGGACGGAGGGACGGAGGGATGGAGGATGGAGGGATGGAGGGATGGAGGGATGGAGGGACGGAGGACGGAGGGACGGAGGGACGGAGGGACGGAGGGACGGAGGGATGGAGGATGGAGGGATGGAGGGACGGAGGGACGGAGGGACGGAGGGACGGAGGGACGGAGGGATGGAGGGATGGAGGGATGGAGGATGGAGGGATGGAGGGATGGAGGATGGAGGGACGGAGGGACGGAGGGACGGAGGGACGGAGGGATGGAGGGATGGAGGGATGGAGGGACGGAGGGATGGAGGATGGAGGGATGGAGGGATGGAGGATGGAGGGATGGAGGGACGGAGGGACGGAGGGATGGAGGGATGGAGGGATGGAGGGATGGAGGATGGAGGGACGGAGGACGGAGGGACGGAGGGATGGAGGGATGGAGGGATGGAGGGATGGAGGATGGAGGGATGGAGGGACGGAGGGATGGAGGGATGGAGGGACGGAGGGACGGAGGGACGGAGGGAAGGAGGGATGGAAGGATGGAGGGATGGAGGGATGGAAGGATGGAGGGATGGAGGGATGGAGGGACGGAGGGATGGAGGATGGAGGGATGGAGGGACGGAGGGATGGAGGGATGGAGGGACGGAGGGATGGAGGGACGGAGGGACGGAGGGACGGAGGGATGGAGGGATGGAGGGATGGAGGGACGGAGGGATGGAGGATGGAGGGATGGAGGATGGAGGGATGGAGGGATGGAGGATGGAGGGACGGAGGGACGGAGGGACGGAGGGACGGAGGGATGGAGGGATGGAGGGATGGAGGGACGGAGGGATGGAGGATGGAGGGACAGAGGGACGGAGGGATGGAGGGATGGAGGGACGGAGGGACGGAGGGATGGAAGGACGGAGGGCTGGAAGGACGGAGGGACGGAGGGATGGAGGGATGGAGGATGGAGGATGGAGGGACGGAGGGATGGAGGGACGGAGGGCGGAAGGATGGATGGACGGAGGGATGGAGGGACGGAGGGATGGAGGGACGGAGGGATGGAGGATGGAGGGATGGAGGATGGAGGGATGGAGGATGGAGGGACGGAGGGATGGAAGGACGGAGGGATGGAGGGATGGAGGGACGGAGGGACGGAGGGATGGAGGGACGGAGGGACGGAGGGATGGAGGGATGGAGGGATAGAGGATGGAGGGACGGAGGGATGGAAGGACGGAGGGATGGAAGGACGGAGGGACGGAGGGATGGAGGGATGGAGGATGGAGGATGGAGGATGGAGGGATGGAGGGATGGAGGGATGGAGGGATGGAGGGACGGAGGGACGGAGGGATGGAGGGACGGAGGGATGGAGGGACGGAGGGCGGAAGGATGGAAGGACGGAGGGCTGAAGGATGGATGGACGGAGGGATGGAGGGACGGAGGAATGGAGGGACGGAGGGATGGAGGGACGGAGGGACGGAGGGATGGAGGGATGGAGGATGGAGGGACGGAGGGACGGAGGGATGGAGGGACGGAGGGATGGAGGGATGGAGGATGGAGGGACGGAGGGACGGAGGGATGGAGGGACGGAGGGATGGAGGGATGGAGGATGGAGGGACGGAGGGACGGAGGGATGGAGGGACGGAGGGATGGAGGGACGGAGGGATGGAGGAACGGAGGGATGGAGGGATGGAGGATGGAGGGACGGAGGGACGGAGGGATGGAGGGACGGAGGGATGGAAGGATGGAGGGACGGAGGGACGGAGGGATGGAGGGACGGAGGGACGGAGGGATGGAGGGACGGAGGGATGGAGGGATGGAGGGACAGAGGGCGGAAGTATGGAAGGACGGAGGGATGGAGGGACGGAGGGATGGAGGGACGGAGGGATGGAGGGATGGAGGGACGGAGGGATGGAGGGACGGAGGGATGGAGGGACGGAGGGATGGAGGGATGGAGGATGGAGGGACGGAGGGATGGAGGGACGGAGGGATGGAGGGACGGAGGGATGGAGGGATGGAGGATGGAGGGACGGAGGGACGGAGGGATGGAGGGACGGAGGGATGGAAGGATGGAGGGACGGAGGGACGGAGGGATGGAGGGACGGAGGGACGGAGGGATGGAGGGACGGAGGGATGGAGGGATGGAGGGACAGAGGGCGGAAGTATGGAAGGAAGGAGGGATGGAGGGACGGAGGGATGGAGGGACGGAGGGATGGAGGGATGGAGGGACGGAGGGATGGAGGGACGGAGGGATGGAGGGACGGAGGGATGGAGGGATGGAGGATGGAGGGACGGAGGGATGGAGGGATGGAGGGACGGAGGGATGGAGGGACGGAGGGATGGAGGGACGGAGGGATGGAAGGATGGAGGGACGGAGGGACGGAGGGATGGAGGGACGGAGGGACGGAGGGATGGAGGGACGGAGGGATGGAGGGATGGAGGGACGGAGGGCGGAAGTATGGAAGGACGGAGGGATGGAGGGACGGAGGGATGGAGGGACGGAGGGATGGAGGGATGGAGGGACGGAGGGACGGAGGGATGGAGGGATGGAGGGACGGAGGAATGGAGGGACGGAGGGATGGAGGGACGGAGGGACGGAGGGATGGAGGGATGGAGGGATGGACGGACGGAGGGACGGAGGGATGGAGGATGGAGGGATGGAGGGATGGAGGGATGGAGGGACGGAGGGACGGAGGGATGGAGGGATGGAGGGATGGAGGGACGGAGGGACGGAGGGATGGAGGGATGGAGGGATGGAGGGACGGAGGGATGGAGGGATGGAGGGATGGACGGACGGAGGGACGGAGGGATGGAGGATGGAGGGATGGAGGGATGGAGGGATGGAGGGACGGAGGGACGGAGGGATGGAGGGATG
Organism: Cnephaeus nilssonii; assembly: GCF_951640355.1. NCBI lineage: Eukaryota > Metazoa > Chordata > Mammalia > Chiroptera > Vespertilionidae > Cnephaeus > Cnephaeus nilssonii. Next base: position 117,546,621 of record NC_137072.1, on the reverse strand, counting down.
GAGGGATGGAGGGACGGAGGGACGGAGGGACGGAGGATGGAGGGATGGAGGGATGGAGGGATGGAGGGACGGAGGGACGGAGGGATGGAGGGATGGAGGGATGGAGGGACGGAGGGACGGAGGGACGGAGGATGGAGGGATGGAGGGATGGAGGGATGGAGGGACGGAGGGACGGAGGGATGGAGGGATGGAGGGATGGAGGGACGGAGGGACGGAGGGATGGAGGATGGAGGGATGGAGGGATGGAGGGATGGAGGGACGGAGGACGGAGGGACGGAGGGACGGAGGGACGGAGGGATGGAGGGATGGAGGATGGAGGGATGGAGGGACGGAGGGACGGAGGGACGGAGGGACGGAGGGACGGAGGGATGGAGGGATGGAGGGATGGAGGATGGAGGGATGGAGGGATGGAGGATGGAGGGACGGAGGGACGGAGGGACGGAGGGACGGAGGGATGGAGGGATGGAGGGATGGAGGGACGGAGGGATGGAGGATGGAGGGATGGAGGGATGGAGGATGGAGGGATGGAGGGACGGAGGGACGGAGGGATGGAGGGATGGAGGGATGGAGGGATGGAGGATGGAGGGACGGAGGACGGAGGGACGGAGGGATGGAGGGATGGAGGGATGGAGGGATGGAGGATGGAGGGATGGAGGGACGGAGAGATGGAGGGATGGAGGGACGGAGGGACGGAGGGACGGAGGGAAGGAGGGATGGAAGGATGGAGGGATGGAGGGATGGAAGGATGGAGGGATGGAGGGATGGAGGGACGGAGGGATGGAGGATGGAGGGATGGAGGGACGGAGGGATGGAGGGATGGAGGATGGAGGGATGGAGGATGGAGGGACAGAGGGATGGAAGGACGGAGGGACGGAGGGACGGAGGATGGAGGGACAGAGGGACGGAGGGATGGAGGGATGGAGGGACGGAGGGACGGAGGGATGGAAGGACGGAGGGATGGAAGGACGGAGGGACGGAGGGATGGAGGGATGGAGGATGGAGGATGGAGGGACGGAGGGATGGAGGGACGGAGGGCGGAAGGATGGATGGACGGAGGGATGGAGGGACGGAGGGATGGAGGGACGGAGGGATGGAGGATGGAGGGATGGAGGATGGAGGGATGGAGGATGGAGGGACGGAGGGATGGAAGGACGGAGGGACGGAGGGACAGAGGATGGAGGGACGGAGGGACGGAGGGATGGAGGGATGGAGGGACGGAGGGACGGAGGGATGGAGGGATGGAGGGATAGAGGATGGAGGGACGGAGGGATGGAAGGACGGAGGGATGGAAGGACGGAGGGACGGAGGGATGGAGGGATGGAGGATGGAGGATGGAGGATGGAGGGATGGAGGGATGGAGGGATGGAGGGATGGAGGGACGGAGGGACGGAGGGATGGAGGGACGGAGGGATGGAGGGACGGAGGGCGGAAGGATGGAAGGACGGAGGGCGGAAGGATGGATGGACGGAGGGATGGAGGGACGGAGGAATGGAGGGACGGAGGGACGGAGGGATGGAGGGACGGAGGGACGGAGGGATGGAGGGACGGAGGGACGGAGGGATGGAGGGACGGAGGGATGGAGGGATGGAGGATGGAGGGACGGAGGGACGGAGGGATGGAGGGACGGAGGGATGGAGGGATGGAGGATGGAGGGACGGAGGGACGGAGGGATGGAGGGACGGAGGGATGGAGGGACGGAGGGATGGAGGGACGGAGGGATGGAGGGATGGAGGATGGAGGGACGGAGGGACGGAGGGATGGAGGGACGGAGGGATGGAAGGATGGAGGGACGGAGGGACGGAGGGATGGAGGGACGGAGGGACGGAGGGATGGAGGGACGGAGGGATGGAGGGATGGAGGGACAGAGGGCGGAAGTATGGAAGGACGGAGGGATGGAGGGACGGAGGGATGGAGGGACGGAGGGATGGCGGGATGGAGGGACGGAGGGATGGAGGGACGGAGGGATGGAGGGACGGAGGGATGGAGGGATGGAGGATGGAGGGACGGAGGGATGGAGGGACGGAGGGATGGAGGGACGGAGGGATGGAGGGATGGAGGATGGAGGGACGGAGGGACGGAGGGATGGAGGGACGGAGGGATGGAAGGATGGAGGGACGGAGGGACGGAGGGATGGAGGGACGGAGGGACGGAGGGATGGAGGGACGGAGGGATGGAGGGATGGAGGGACAGAGGGCGGAAGTATGGAAGGACGGAGGGATGGAGGGACGGAGGGATGGAGGGACGGAGGGATGGAGGGATGGAGGGACGGAGGGATGGAGGGACGGAGGGATGGAGGGACGGAGGGATGGAGGGATGGAGGATGGAGGGACGGAGGGATGGAGGGATGGAGGGACGGAGGGATGGAGGGACGGAGGGATGGAGGGACGGAGGGATGGAAGGATGGAGGGACGGAGGGACGGAGGGATGGAGGGACGGAGGGACGGAGGGATGGAGGGACGGAGGGATGGAGGGATGGAGGGACGGAGGGCGGAAGTATGGAAGGACGGAGGGATGGAGGGACGGAGGGATGGAGGGACGGAGGGATGGAGGGATGGAGGGACGGAGGGACGGAGGGATGGAGGGATGGAGGGACGGAGGGATGGAGGGACGGAGGGATGGAGGGACGGAGGGACGGAGGGATGGAGGGACGGAGGGATGGAGGGACGGAGGGCGGAAGGATGGAAGGACGGAGGGCGGAAGGATGGATGGACGGAGGGATGGAGGGACGGAGGGATGGAGGGACGGAGGGACGGAGGGACGGAGGGATGGAGGGACGGAGGGATGGAGGGACGGAGGGATGGAGGGACGGAGGGCGGAAGGATGGAAGGACGGAGGGCGGAAGGATGGATGGACGGAGGGATGGAGGGACGGAGGGATGGAGGGACGGAGGGATGGAGGGATGGAGGGACGGAGGGACGGAGGGATGGAGGGACGGAGGGATGGAGGGACGGAGGGATGGAGGGACGGAGGACGGAGGGATGGAGGGACGGAGGGACGGAGGGATGGAGGGACGGAGGGACGGAGGGATGGAGGGACGGAGGGATGGAGGGACGGAGGGATGGAGGGACGGAGGGATGGAGGGATGGAGGATGGAGGGATGGAGGGACGGAGGACGGAGGGATGGAGGGATGGAGGGATGGAGGGATGGAGGGACGGAGGATGGAGGGATGGAGGGATGGAGGGACGGAGGGACGGAGGGATGGAGGATGGAGGGATGGAGGGATGGAGGGATGGAGGGACGGAGGGACGGAGGGATGGAGGATGGAGGGATGGAGGGATGGAGGGACGGAGGGATGGAGGGACGGAGGGATGGAGGGACGGAGGGACGGAGGGATGGAGGGACGGAGGGATGGAGGGACGGAGGGACGGAGGGATGGAGGGACGGAGGGATGGAGGGACGGAGGACGGAGGGACGGAGGGACGGAGGGACGGAGGGATGGAGGGACGGAGGGACGGAGGGATGGAGGGACGGAGGGATGGAGGGACGGAGGGATGGAGGGATGGAGGATGGAGGGATGGAGGGACGGAGGACGGAGGGACGGAGGGATGGAGGGATGGAGGGACGGAGGGACGGAGGACGGAGGGATGGAGGGACGGAGGGATGGAGGGATGGAGGGACGGAGGGACGGAGGACGGAGGGATGGAGGGACGGAGGGATGGAGGATGGAGGGACGGAGGGATGGAGGACGGAGGGATGGAGGATGGAGGGACGGAGGACAGAGGGACGGAGGGACGGAGGGATGGAGGGACGGAGGGACGGAGGACGGAGGGATGGAGGGACGGAGGGATGGAGGGATGGGGGGACGGATGGACGGAGGACGGAGGGATGGAGGATGGAGGGACGGAGGACGGAGGGATGGAGGGACGGAGGGACGGAGGGATGGAGGGACGGAGGGACGGAGGGATGGAGGGATGGAGGGATGGAGGGATGGAGGGATGGAAGGACGGAGGGACGGCTGTGACCTGACCCAGACTCGCCGGGATGGGCCGCAGAGCCTGCCCTGGCCTCTGGCCCTGACACCTCAGTGAGGGGCTCCCAGCCCCCCAGCCTTCACCACAGGGAGCCTTCGCGTGGGGTCCTTACAGGGGCTGTCTGCCCCCTGCCTGGGGTCCACCCTCCCAGGGGGCAGAGCCCGGGTTCTGGGGCTCCCACACCCCTAGCCCCTCAGCCCTCACAGGGCGGCCGGCTCTGCACCCCCCTCCCTCAGAGCCTGGCCAAGCCCCCCGGAGACCCCCCACGCCGGCCGGCGCTCCTTCCTGGCCCGGGCAGCGGCTCCTCACTGCGCTTGCTCAGCCGGGGTTGGGGTGGGGTCCCGTGCCTGGGTCCCCAGAGTGCCCGGGATCCCCGTCTGGTGCCCTGGTATCAGTGGTCTCTTCACCCACACCTGTCTGTCCCAGAGCCCGGCCCGCATGCCCTCCCCCTGCCCAGGGCGCCGCTGGCCTCTCCCCGGGCCCGGCCCGCAGAACACAGGCAGCGTCCGGGCTAGGCAGTCTCGTGCCCCACACGGCCGGGCACCGGGGCCGGCGGGCAGCCACACGGGGCCTGGCTCCCGTCTGGGGTCCGGCCCTCCTGGCGGACAGCAGGCCAGCGGGAGCGGGGCGGGCCCGCGGGTCCCCGGTCGGCCTGGTTCTCGGCACGGGGGGGGGGGGGGGGGGGGGGGCGGGGACGCGGCGGGCACACGCGAAGGCAGTGAATGTGGCCTAGCGGCTCCAGGAGGCAGAGTGCCTTGACCCGCGCCGGGCGGGGGAGGGGCGGTTTTATGGGGGCCGTTGGCCAGAGGCATTGATCCCCGAGAATGTATCGCACAAATCATTCTGCACTAAACTGCGGGATCGATGGGGAAATCTCCCGGAAAATTTATATTAAAGTCTCTGTTTGCCTAAATGAGTTCCTGGTGCCCCATATTGAATATTTGGCTGATGAATTGAATGGGTTTAAATTTGAACATTGCAGACCCATTAAAGAATGAATTCTTAAATCAAACCCTGCCATTTATGATTGAAATGAGATTTCCCCGCCACGGGCCGGCCGCGCCATAACTCAGCCGCACGTTTTACACCGAACCATAAACAAGATATAATTCTTCCAAATACACAACAGGTGCTTCAATCTCCCGATGCATCTTGTGTTTATCTGAGGGGCGGGTGGTGGCGCTGACATCGGGCGAGAGGGGCTGTGAGGGGCTGCCCATGAAGGTGAAGCCGCGTGCCCCGGGGTCAAAGGTGAAGCCGCGTGCCCGGGGTCCCGCACAGAACCCCCCTCCCAGGAGCCACGAGGGGCCACGTGAGGTCAAGCCAGGCACGGCCGGGCCCCTCTGCGTGTGCTTGGGAACAGGCACCCACCCACAAGTTCACACACACAGCCCCCCCCATGCACACGCATGCACACCCTCACAACCTTGTGTGAGCACACGTGCAAACGTACAGGAGCACATGCCTGCTCTTGGGTTTGCGTATGCTCGAGGGACCTGAATGTGTGTAGGCGTGTACATGTGTCCACGCGTGCACGTGCAGGTGCACACGCGCTCACCTCACGGCTCTCCCAGGGTCCCAGCAGCGGCGGGAGCAGGAGCCGCGTGCCCCTCTCCACGTCTGTTCACGGCAACTCACAAGGGGGGGTGAGACTGACCCCTAAATAAAGCACATGGCAACCGCACGAGAGACATGCATGTGGGCGAGACATGTGCAGGTGTGTGTGTGTGTGTGTGTGTGTGTGGATACAGACATGTGTGTACAGGTGTGTGTTTATGCACAGGTGGGTATATGTCTACAGGTGTGTGTGCTAGTGTGCGTACAGGTGTGTGTGTGTAGCGGTGCGTATGTACACATATGTGTGTGTAGAGGTGCGTATGTACACGTGTGTGTAGAGGTGCGTATGTACACATGTGTGTGTGTAGAGATGCGTGTGTACACACACGTGTGTGTGTGTGTGTGTGTGTGTGTGTGTAGCACGAGCACAGATGGAAACGTCTCCGTGAAACACTGAACTGCACCTCGTGACCCAGCGGGTCAGGGCTCAGGACATCTGCCTGTGACCCAGGCCCACCAAGAGTCTGAAGGAGAAAACTCACGTGATTATCGAACAAACACACAGGAAATCGGCCTCTTCAAGGCCAGGTCACCGTGCGGACAGCACAGCCGCCTCCAGGCCGGGCTCCCGTGGGGTCTGGCCCACAGGGGAGCCGTGGGAGCCACCGCAGAGCAAACGCGCAGGCAGCTCCCCACAGGGCCCACCCCCGGAGCCAGCCACGGTGGACGGCCAGGTCGTGGTCACCATGGCAACCGGCTTGTGCACACGCCCTGGGATGGGGGCTCCGAGGGCCCCCCCAGGACAGGGCCCAGCACCACCGTGCAGTCAGCACCCCTCCCCCCCAGGTCGGCCCCGGGGCGGGGAAAAGGGAGCCGCAGCCCCCGGCGGACCTAAACCACGAAGGCCCCGTGGAAAGCGGGAGCGTGCGGCCCAGGCCACGGGGAGCTCCAAGCCCACGCCCGTCTCACCACGCGGCCGTTGTGCCCTGAGTGCCGCCGCCGGCCCAGGAGGACGGGAGACACAGCGTGGGCCCGAGCCGCCGGGCGCTCCCGCCCACGGCCCACAGCCCTGCGGGGGCCCAGGGCGGAGGCGGCCGTCTCCCCTTTTCTGTGTAATTCACACCCGCCCTTAGCACCCGCAGGGCCTGCTGACGGTCGTGTTCTCAAAACCACTCTTTTCTAAACCTCTGAGCGGCTGGTTGTTTAAGGAGAAAGCGATGAACCTGCGTGGGGGCGGGGGGCCATGAACCCCAGGACGGCTGCTCTGGAGCCTACGTGGCGTCTCCCGCTGGAGTGTGGCGTGTCCCGCAGCCATTCCATAAATCTTTCTAAATAAACGCCCCTCAAACTCCTGAGAGCGGGGTCGTCTGCGTGTCCGGCTCGGAGCTCGACACCTGCAGATGTTAGATGACCCTGAGGAATGTTATCCAAATCCCTGCACTGGCATGGACGTCCACCCCTGCTCTGGCCCCGACCGCTGTTTTCTTTAAAATACTCTGATGCTCACCCGGCCGGCGTGGCTCCGTGGCTGAGCGTCGGCCTAGGAACCAGGAGGTCAGAGTTCGATTCCCGGTCAGGGCACAGGCCCGGGTTGTGGGCTCGATCCCCAGTGTGGGGCCTGCAGGAGGCGGCCGATCCGTGATTCTCTCTCATCATCAATGTCTCTCTCTCTCTCTCTCTCTTCCTCTCTGAAATCAATAAAAATGTTTTTAAAGGAATAAAAACCTATCGTAAAAAAAAATAATAAAAATTTAAAAATAGGTCTGCCTTCCCTTAGTAGGACTTTGATTTTTCTCCTGACGACGTATTTTTTTGTAAGGCAAGTCAATAAATTATTTTGGACAAAACCGGAAAACTAAATACATAAAAATAAAATTTTTTTAAAAATTAAGGACTTTGATGCTCTCTTGTTCTCACACAAAAGCGTGTGCCTCCGCTGGCTTCGCAGCGCCGTGTGCCCGCCCGCCAGGGCAGCGCTTCCTGCCGAAAACTGCACGTGCTCCTGGGCCTTCCCGGTGCCCTGACTGCCGCTCAGGCCTGGAGTCTCACCCCGCCCCCCCCCCCCCCCGCTGAGCGAGGGCAGGATGCGACGAGGCTCCCAACAGCGGGGGAGGCATGACGAGGCGTGGCGTCAGGCTGCGTGGCGCCGTGGCTTCCTGCCAGGGTGAGGCCCATGGAAAGGCACGCGGGACGCAAAGCCAGCTCCACTCGGGCCTTCGACAGCGAGACTGTGACCTCGTGACGACCTGAGCCCGAGCCCGAGCCCCCAGCTCCACGGCGCCAGCTTCCCGGCCCACGGGAGCTGCGCGGGGTCGCTGTCCGCTGTGCATGCTGCTCCGTGGGCCCGTGGCGCCGCCATCGGCACCCCCTTCCCTTCGGGGCCCAGCACGTCCTCGCCTAGCCCTCTCAGCACACCCATTTTGTGCTGTTGTTTTCTAAAAAACGTATAGATTGATTGATTGATCTCAGAGAGGAAGGGAGAGGGAGAGGGAAACACCAATGATGAGAGGGAATCACGGATCGGCCGCCTCCAGCACGCCCCCCACTGGGATCCAGCCCGCAGCCCGGGCCTGTGCCCTGACCCGGGATCGAACCCTGACCTCCTGGCTCCTAGGCCGCCGCTCACCCCGAGCCCGGCGGCGGGTGCATCACAGTGATTTGAGGCCCCTTACAGTGTGGGCTTCTGTCTGGACAAAGCTCCCACGCTCCTGGCGTCACACAGCCGGGGAGGGGAGGGGAGGGGGGGGCAGCCCTGTCTCCGTGGTGCTGAGCCGCGTGTGCTATCATCTCTCACACGTCTCCTCCACCTGCCCTGAGCCCCCATCGCGGGAGATTCCTTAACCGCAGCCGTGCCACTGACTCAGGCGCCCGGGCAAACCTGTTTGCCGAACCGCTCCCCCGCCGGCCGGAGCTGCAGGCCCCCTCCCACAGCGTCCCCCCTTACCCCCCACCCCCATCTGCGCCCCCCGTGTCCTGCACCCGCTGGGAAGGTGTCGCTTGCCCTTGGCCCTGAGGATATGAAACCCCAGGCTGACGGCTCTGCTCTCGGCACTCGAAGACGGTGGGACCCCAGGCTGGACGGCAGCACCCGGCGGCAACACCCATCAGTGACCGGCGGCGGCACCTCACCCACAAGGACACACCTGAGACGGGTGTCCCACAGCCGCCTGGAGCAGGCCCGATGGCTGTGCCCGTTGGCTGTGCCCGTTGGCTGTGCCCGATGGCTGTGCCCGTTGGCTATGCCCAATGGCTGTGCCCGTTGGCCGTACCCATTGGCTGTGCCCGATGGCTGTGCCCGATGGCTGTGCCCGTTGGCTGTGCCCATTGGCTGTGCCCGTTGGCCGTGCCCAATGGCTGTGCCCGTTGGCTGTGCCCATTGGCTGTGCCCGTTGGCCGTGCCCAATGGCTGTGCCCATTGGCTGTGCCCGTTGGCTGTGCCCGATGGCTGTGCCCGTTGGCTGTGCCCGTTGGCTGTGCCCATTGGCCATGCCCAATGGCTGTGCCCGTTGGCCATGCCCAATAGCTGTGCCCGTTGGCTGTGCCCGATGGCAGTGCCCGTTGGCTGTGCCCGTTGGCTGTGCCCGATGGCTGTGCCCGTTGGCTGTACCCGTTGGCTGTGCCCGATGGCTGTGCCCGATGGCTGTGCCCGTTGGCTGTGCCCGATGGCTGTGCCCGATGGCTGTGCCCGTTGGCTGTACCCGTTGGCTGTGCCCGTTGGCTGTGCCCGATGGCTGTGCCCGTTGGCTGTACCCGATGGCTGTGCCCGTTGGCTGTGCCCGTTGGCTGTACCCGATGGCTGTGCCCGTTGGCCGTGCCCATTGGCTGTGCCCGATGGCTGTGCCCATTGGCTGTGCCTGTTGGCTGTGCCCGTTGGCTGTGCCTGTTGGCTGTGCCCGTTGGCTGTGCCCGATGGCTGTGCCCGTTGGCCGTGCCCGTTGGCTGTGCCCATTGGCTGTGCCCAATGGCTGTGCCCGTTGGCTGTGCCTGTTGGCTGTGCCCATTGGCTGTGCCCGATGGCTGTGCCCGATGGCTGTGCCCATTGGCTGTGCCCGTTGGCTGTGCCCGTTGGCTGTGCCTGTTGGCTGTGCCCGTTGGCTGTGCCCGATGGCTGTGCCCGTTGGCCGTGCCCGTTGGCTGTGCCCATTGGCTGTGCCCGATGGCTGTGCCCAATGGCTGTGCCCGTTGGCTGTGCCCGTTGGCTGTGCCCATTGGCTGTGCCTGTTGGCTGTGCCCATTGGCTGTGCCCGATGGCTGTGCCCGTTGGCCGTGCCCATTGGCTGTGCCCGTTGGCTGTGCCCATTGGCTGTGCCTGTTGGCTGTGCCCATTGGCTGTGCCCGATGGCTGTGCCCGTTGGCCATGCCCATTGGCCGTGCCCGATAGCTGTGCCCATTGGCCGTGCCCGTTGGCTGTGACGGTTGGCTGGCGAGGGAGGCGGTCCCTCGCTGTCCAACAGCCAAGTCCTTGGCAAACTGTCCTGTGGGCGCGTGGAGGGCGGACGGGCAGAAAGGACGGGAAGGCGGGCACAGACCCTCCTGCCCCGGGCTCAGGTGCGAGGGCAGAGGCAGCGCCATGGAGCCCAGCAGCAACGCGCTCGTGGGACGAGAGGGCTGACGGCAAACGAACCGTCTTTAGTGACAAGGAGGCGCTCGGGTGTGGCTCCCACCTGGGCGGGGCCTGGAGGTGGGAACCACTGCAGACGCAGGCACGTGGGGGGGGGCGGGGGAGGAGTGCGGGGGGGGAGGTTTGGGGAGGGGGCAGCAAGGTCAAGCCCCAGGACAGAAGCCCCGCTGGCCAAGCCCCACTCAGTGCCCTGAACGCCGGGAGCACCGCCCACTTCCCGGCCGGACACGCCCGGAGGGGGTCTGGGCCGGCTGCTCGGCCCTCGGGACTCACAGGGCGGAGGGAGGAGGCTCTCGGTGCCTCAGGCGACCGTGCGCTGTGCCGTGGCCCACACACCGAGGGACTGCGCGCCCTGCGTCCCAGCCCCCGGGGCCAGGGGTGGATAGGAGAAGTGGCTCTGGCGGATTCCCGTGCAAAAGCCACGTGTCCCCTTCTGAGACGACCCTGGCATGACCTTGGGAGTCTCCCGCTGGCAAGGATGGAGCCAGGCCCTCGGGCCCCTGCCCAGCAGCGCCCCTGGGTGATGCTCAGAGCGAGGAACCACGGGGGCGCGGCCTGAGGGGCCGTGTGTCTGCATCAGCCGACAGGGTCCCCCAGATTCACGCCGTGAGTGAGCGGTACCTGCACCCTCGCAGGAGACACCAGACCTGAGCTCGGACAGGAGGAGGAGAGGGGCCCCCAGGAGCCGAGGCCCTGGGACCACGGAGGGCAAGCACGAGGGGCTCCGCGGGGCACCTCCTCGGGGGGTGGACCCTCCCCGGTCCCGACTCGGGGAAAGGGTCCTGGCTGCACACGCCGCCCAGCACCGGCCCCGAGCAGCACCGCCAGCCTGAGGCCCAGTCCGAGTGGCAGACCAGGGCCGGTGGGCGGCGTCGCCACGGTCACCAGAGGCCCCGGCTTCCGGCCTCAAGGTCGCCTCCTGCCATTGGCTGCAGAGCTCCAGCCATCACCCCCGCGTCCGCTCGGGAAGCAGGGAAGATGGCGCCCAGGCCGGAGGGAGCCGCCCCAGTGAGTCGGCGACTTTCCGTTCTTAAGTCAGAGAGGAATCCAGGACGACACGGTGTATGTTTGTGACATAGAAGTTTTCTTTATTTTGTGTATGATCAATAAACACCTTTTAAAAAGAAAAAAAAATCGGGGATGAGAGAGGATCATGGATCGGCTGCCTCCTGCACGCCCCACACGGGGATCTCGAGCCCGAAACCCGGGCGTGTGCCGTGACCGGGAATCAAACGGAGACCTCCTGGTTCACAGGTCGACGCTCACCCACTGAGCCCCGCGGCCCGGTGAGTTGGCGACTTGTGAGTGTCCTGCCCAGCACTTCCGCTCACGTCCCAACGGCCATAACTGGGCCAGGGTGGGCGTCTGGCTCGGCCTGGACAGCGAGGGCCCATCAGCTGGGGGTGGGGGCTCTGTGGGCAAGTCTGCCCCCCACCCAGCGGAAAGCGAGGATGGGGCTGGGGTAAACCCCACGGGACCCCTCCCCCCGGACCTGGAGCTGCGGGCGCACGGACGGGGCCATGGCTGCCGACCCTGAGGTTTGGCGCCCTTGCGTCCAGCTCGGGACACGGCCCAGCCTCAGGTCGCTGTGCCGGTCCAAGCCAGGACCTCGGGCCTGGGCCAGAGACGGGCCAGCCTGAATGGCCCCTTCTTTGGGGGGGACTCCTTTTGGCCCCTCAGGGTCCCAGCCGGGCCCTCTGGGGGGGGTGCCCCCACCTCGCCCCCTGAACCCTGCACCCCTCCCTTCTGAGCCCAGGGGACGCCCGCACACATCCCGTCCACGGCCCGCCCCTCCCCCAAGCCTGGCTCAGGTGCCAGCCCTCTGGGCCTCCACTGGCAGGCACCCCACCTCCTGCACCCCGGGGCCCCCTGCACCCAGGACCAGGCCTGAGGTCAGCAGGAACCAGCAGGGGAGCCCCCACGTCGGAGCCCCTCACCCTAAAGCAAAGAGGAAGCAGTTACCCACGGTCCAGGTGGGGAAACTGAGGCTCGGAGCACGAGGGCCCCATCACGCTCACACAGCTGGGCCGCCGCCCACGTGCCCACGGCCTGGTGTCCGGTCCTCACTCAGAACCGGGGTGACCAGGCCCAGAGCCCTCCCAGGATGGGGACACGCAGCTGGGGCAGGTCCTGCCGCCATCACCCGTGTCCCGGCCTGGCCGCGGCTCTCCTGTCCCCCGGCCGGTGGGCGATTCCCGGGACGCGTCCCCACCCAGCCCCTTCCATCGAGGGGTTTCTGGTTCCCCTCCAGGGGCGGGGGCGGGGGGCTCGGCCGTGGTCTCAGTGCCAGGCCAGGGCTCGCCCGTCCTGTGGGCCAGGCGCTGGGCACGCCCGGAGTCCGCGCGGCGCCCAGCTTCCCCAGCGCGGAGGCCTGGGGCCCTCCCGCGGCGGGGCGGCTGCGCCGTGACCTTGTGATAACCCGAGTGCCATCCGTCAGGCCGGCCGCCAGGCTCCGGAACACTGCGGCAGCTCATCTGAATTCAAATTACCCCGAGACGCGGCCGTGCCAGCCATAACTCAGCGCGAGGAGGAGCGCGCCCGCCCGCCCGCGGGTTGGACATTACCATACATTCCTGGGGCGTCGGACAGGGCCGCTAATGAAAATATCAATCAAAACCCCGCTGACTTAATGGTCAATTTAAATTAATTAATTGGGGAGGAGAAAAAGTGCAGGGGGCAGTGCTGACGGCCCGTCTCGGGGGCGGGGCGGGGAGAGCCTGGGTGCCCAGCTGGCGCAGCCCCCGCCCCGGGAGACCCCAGGACGTCCCAGGGCCGCCTGGCAGCCTTCCCGCCCCGGCAGCCCCCATCTGGCCGGGTGGCCTGTCTGACCGTCCAGCTTTGCCAGCCTCAGGGGTCATCTGTCAGGCCCCCTCCCCCTCAGTGCTGAGGCAGGACGGGGGTCTGGCGGGCTGAGGTGGGGGGTGCCCTCAGCTCAGGGCTCCTGGGCACCTGCCACCCCGCCGGGCCCTGGAAGGGACGGCGCTGTCACCAGCACGGGCGCCAGGCCGAGGCTCAAGCGGTGACGCCGGGTCAGCTGCCCTGAGGCCCTGGGAGGGTCAGAAATCGTCTTCGAAGTGCGAGAGGCAGGGGCCCGGAGCCTGGACCTGCGTGTGTCGGTCCCCTGCCCGCAGGGCTCCCGAGAGACAAGGGCGAGCTCAGGGCTCGGGAGACAGCGGCCGGAGCCCCAGGCCGACTCGGGTCCCCAGGCCGACCAGCAGCTGCGGACAGAGGGTGGGGAGCGGGACGCCAGGCGGACCTGGAGGCGCCTTTGGAACGCAGAAGCCGTGGCAGAGCCTCCGCCCGGCGAGGGTGGCGCTGGCCGGGCCCTGCACCTGACCGGGCCGGGTGCCGTCGGCCCTGAGGTCACGGCGACCTCGCCACAGGGCTGGCTGGTGCACACGCCGTCCCGTCTGGGGGCTGCCCGGGCTCAGGGCGAACCGGAAAGCGCCCGGTTCCGGGGAGGAGGCGCAGGGCCCGTCCAGGACCCGCTCAGCTCACGCAGCGTCCCCGAAGCCCGCAGACGGCCGGCCTGGCTGCCACGGGCGCTGAGGGCCACCCTCACGCTCAGCCCAAAGGCCCAGGCCAGAGTCTGTGCCTCTGGACGTGGGGAGCCCCCCGGGCCTCCGGGGCAGGGCTGCCGGACGGACAGGCCGAGTGGCCTCAGAGGGAGCGAGGCCGCCCTGAGGCTGGGGAGGAGCAAGGTGGCAGGGGAGTCTCCCCACCTCTAAGTCCTGCAGCCTCCTCAGGACGAAGCCCCCATTTGGGGCCAAATCCCAAATATTCCTCGTTAATCAGACGAATTGGAAATGGCACCTGAGTGAAGGCCCTGGGTCCTGGGCTGCAAGAGGCTGGGGACTGGGGCAGGGGAGGTCCTGGGCCCTGAACCCCCGGTGACAGCAGGGGGCGGGCATGCTGAGGCCCGGAAGTAACAGGAGGGGGCTGGGGGGCAGGGGGGAAGGAGGGTGTTGGGTGGCGTAGGTGGGCCCAGCGACCTTTAGAATGTCTTGGGACCCGTCTCCGGCCTTTGCGTTTGGACCAGGTGGTGTCCGTGGCTGGGGCTCTGGTTCAGAGGGGGTTTGGGGTCAGCTCTGAGGCTGCTGTTGTGGTTGAACGGGGAGGGGGGCCTCCTTGCTCAGTGCCCCCAGGGAAGCCCATGCCAGCCCAGCCTTGTGCCCCCACATGGCCTCCCGGGCCACCCAGGTCCCTGAAGGTCACACACTGGGGACACAGGGCCCCCCACCCCTCACCTGGCCCAGCAGGGGGAGGAGACACGATCTCCCCTGTTTGTCCTCAGGGCACTGAGTCTGATCTGCTGGCCTGACCCTGCCAAGGCTGCACCCTGGCACCACACCCACAGCCACCTAGGCCACACCCACAGCCGCCTGGGCCACACCCACAACCACCTGGGCCACACCCACAACCACCTGGGCCACACCCACAACCACCTGGGCCACACCCACAGCCTGGGCCACACCCACAGCCTGGGCCACACCCACAGCCGCCTGGGCAGGAGGGATGGCAGGGTGAGGAGCACCATCCTGTACAGACCCCCAGCCGCTGCTGCCTGCCCAGGGGCCCCGGGGCAGCCCCCACTGCAGGGCGGGGAACTTAGGGTCCCCCAACCCCCAGCCTGAGGGAAGGGACTCAGCGCTGGAGCGACCAACTTTGAGGGCCCCTCCCCCAGCCCCAGGCGCAGCTGCACGGGCCCCACCCTGCTCCCCGACCCCCGGCTCATGGCAAGGCGCCTAGTGTCTGAGCCTCCCAAGCTGGGGGTGCACCCTTCCTGCCCACGTCCCCCCAGAATACCCAGCACTCTTCTGGGGAGCACCCGGACCCCCTCCCGAGGGCACTGGGGAGTGGGAGTGATAGGGGGCCCCCTCACCTGGGGCCACTCCCCACGCCCCCACAGGCCCTGCACCCCCACAAGCCTGGCCCACCACAGCAGGTTGAGCCTCCGTCATCAGGCACGATCTTTGCTGCCACCCAGTGGCCACTAGGGGCAATGCAGGCGGAGCCGTCCCCGCGGAGGGCCGTTCAGTGAAGTGTCCCCAACTGGCAAATGCATGGGAACAGGGACTGGGGGGGGGGGGGGGGGACCAAGAGGATGGGGGGTGGGCAAGGGGCGCTCGGGGCGATGGGCTGAAATGTGGAGCCAGACGGGGTGGTGGCCACGCAGCCGGTGAATGTACTAAACGCCCCTTTTAAATGGTTAATTTTCTTATGTGACTTCCACCTCAGAAAGTATTCAAATAAGACACTCAGATGGTTTGGATGTAGAGAAATTTACAAAAGCAATACCCAATCAGTAACCCTCTTATGCCCTAACATTAGAAAAGATGTTTCCAATTAATTATTATAACACTTAAAAATAATAACAGAAAGAAAAGAAAAAAGAAAAACAGCCCTAGCTAGTCTGGCTCAGTGGATAGAGCGTCGGCCTGAGGACTGAAGGGTCCCGGGTTCGATTGTGGTCAGGGCACAGGCCCGGGTTGTGGGCTCGATCCCCAGTAGGGGGCGTGCAGGAGGCAGCCGATCCATGATCCTCTCTCATCATTGATGTTTCTATCTCTCTCTCCCTCTCTCTTCCTCTCTGAAATCAATAAAAATATATATTTTAAAAAAGAAAAATAAATGAATGAATGAGTAATAAGAGAGACAGCCTGGCCGACTTGACTCGGTGGTTAGAGCCCCGCCAGGCTCCCCACCCCATCCCGCGGGTTCCAACGTCTTTGCGCATGTTACCCAGCAGCCTGGCCATCCAGACCGAAACCAGGGGCGAGACCAGGGTGCCCCTCTAGCAGCACTGGGGACCCAGCGGGCCTGGCTCACCCCCTGGATGGGCGGAGACCTCGCTGGAGCCCCAGGATCAGGCAAGCAAGACTGTAATGAGGACGGGTCCTGAGCCTCATGGACACGCCTGACTGGACAGCACTCACCCGAACATTCTCCACATGTGTGTGCACCCATGTATGCCCAGGTGTACATGTGTGCATGGTCACGCACATGTGCATATATACATGCCTGCACATATTACACACATGCACAGACACTGTAGACAGGCATGCGTGCACATGCACACAGGGACCTACACATGGACATATATACACACGCACACTCATGTAGCTGACTGCACATGTGCACATATGTGTATGCGTGGACTGGCGTGCACACAGCCATGCACCATGTGTATGCACGTGTGTAGGCACGGGTGCACACATGCACACATACCTTGCTACGCTGCAAGTGGCAAAACACATAGAGGCTTACTCCTTGGTTGGGGGGGCGGGGGGACAGGGGGCAGAGGGGCCATGACGGCGACCTCACAGCCACACAGAAGGAGAGGCTGCGTCTGGACCGGCGCGGCAGGGGTCAGGGGAGAAGCCACAGCCGCAAGTGTTCTTATCACCGAGCCAGAGACTGCCAACAAGTGCACTACACATTCGACACGAGGAGGAACAGAATAAAGGGAGCCCAGGAGCGGGGGGGAGGGTGGGGGGGCGGGGCGGTTAATGAATTGGAAACAGGAAGACGGGGTGCGCGTCGGTAAATCAGGGCGGGCTCCTCGGAGGAAGAGGAGGAGCCCCGAGCGCCGGCAGCGAGCAACCAACTAACACGCCGCTCACTACTCCCGGCGAAACGTAGACCAGCACCATGAACCGAGCCGTTCAGAAGCCGTGTCCGCACTGCAGGGAGTAGGAGGTGACGGAGGCCGGGGATGAGGCGCACCTCCGTCCTGCAGGGCCCTGCGGTCAGAGGGTCGTCGGGCTCAGGAGTGGGCCAGGCCAGGGGTCAGGGCGAGGGAGGGAGGGGTCAGCGCCTGTGGGCTGGAGGCCCGGTGAGGGGAGGGGGGCCTTCTCCACCGCCCCCCCCCCAGGTGCTGAGGCCTGGGCTGGAGGCTGCAGGAGGCAGACCCCACTTGCCTGGGACCCTTCTTCGTGTGAACGGGGCCCCGGTGCGGGGTCAGGTGGAGGTGGGCGCACGGGGCGGGGGCTCACCGTCCCCTCCAGCCTGCACGGGGACGGGGACGGGAAAAGAGGGCAGAGGCCCGCCGGGCATTCCCCACACCTCGGCCACGGCGGTCAGCCCGGCCGGCACAGCCTCCGTGCCCTGACCGGGAATCGAACCCGGGACCACTTGGTTCCTGGGTCAATGCTCAACCGCTGAGCCACGCCAGCCGGCAGCTTTCGTGATATTTTTCCCGGAACTTGGCCATTTCCTCTAAGTTGTGCCTCATGCTCTCCTGTAACCGTTAGGATCTCTGCCACATCTCAGGTTTTCTTTTAAAGGTTTTTATTGATCTCAGAGAGGAAGGGAGAGGGAGAGAGAGAAACATCAACGATGAGAGAGAATCATGGATCAGCTGCCTCCTGCACGCCCCACACTGGGGATCGAGCCCACAACCCCGGCCTGTGCCCTGACCGGGCATCGAACCCTCACCTCCTGGTTCACAGGTGGACGCTCAGCCCCCGTGCCACCGGCCCCCTCATGTGGGCTCAGCCAATGGGAGCCGTCCGCACGGCAGTGTCTGAGAGGCACCGTGTGTCCGAGGGGTGAGATGAGAATTCTGACAGCCCCCGCCGCCGTGGCCCTAATTCCTGAGCATCTCTACCGCCTCTCGGGAAAAGGCCCCCCACCGCGGCCCGATTCCCAAAGCCCGGGCTTCGCTCACCGTCTGCCCACTCACTTTCTAATCCGACCGTAGACGGTTGTAAGTCCCTTCTGTCGCCGACTGCGGACACACCGACTGCTGTGGAGTTTTCAGTCGCTCCCGCCTAAGTGTTCGTTTCTCACGTGTCGTTTCTTCTTTGGCCCCCGAGTTACACAGGAGCCGTTTACCGTCCCGAACACGAGGCTTTGTTCACCATGTTCCTGGGCTGTGCTGGGACCACGGGATCGCCTCGAGGCCCCGTCCTCGGACTCACTGACCCCTCCTCCTGGGCGCAGTGGTCGGCTCAGACGCCTCCACGCGCACCTAGAATCCACGCGATTTCCCGCAGACGGCCGGCCACCGCGCCCACCGACGGGCAAGCGAACCTTCCACACGAACTGTGCTATTTCGGGTCAACCTGACCCATTAGCCACTGAGGACGGACCCAAAATCTCCAACCCGATGATGGAGGTGACTTTCGGCTTCTCTGTTGTCAGTTTTTATGTTTTGTTTGTATTTCTTTTTTAAAATATATTATTGATTTCAGAGAGGAAGGGAGGAGAGAAACATCAATGATCAAAGAGAATCATTGAGTGGCTGCCTCCCGCACGCCCCCTACTGGGGATGGAGCCCGCAACTCGGGCCTGTGCCCTTGACCGAAATCGAACCTGGGCCCCTTTAATCCGCCGGCCAACGCTCTATCCACAGAGCCACACCAGCCAGGGCATTTTATTTGTATCCGTCTCCCCAAATTAAACCCGAAAAAGGACGGCCCGGTGCAGAGTCTGGCAGCGATGCTGCAGCGCAGGTCCTGGGTCCCAGCCCGCCAGGAGCTGCGGCCCCGCGCCCAGCCAGCACGCCCCGCACCGCAGCCGATCTCAGGATTAGACGTTAACCAGGAAGAACCACGTGGCCACCTCCGTCTGCGAGTGAACCTGCCGCCGGGTGCTGCCGGAGGTCCCCCTCAGCACAGGCGGCCTCGGCCGCGGTTGGTGCCTGCAGGACTGAGGGGCAGGGGGCTGGGCCTCAGCAAGGACAGTCTGGAAACCACCCCTGCCTGCCTTCGCCGCTCTCTGACCCCCAGACCTAACCAGTGAGAACTCCCTGCCGTGAGTGACCTACTCCAACTTTCTTGGGGGAAAAAGAAAATTTCTCAAAACGCCTCCCTTTCACCCAAAGTTCCCAGGTCAACACCCTTAGTAGAAACCCTAAGACTCTGTTAAATTAGGAATGAACGGGGCGGGGTGGGGGGGGACCCACAGGCTGTGGCTGCCCAGGCCACATGCACCTGACCGTGAACACCAACAAGCGGCCCAGCTGGTGTGACTCAGAGGCTGAGCACCAGCCTATGAACCAGGAGGTCACAGTTCAATTTCCAGTCAGGGCACAGGCCCGGGTTGCAGGCTCCATCCCCAGTGCGGGACGTGCAGGAGGCGGCTGATCCGTGATGCTCTCATCACTGATGTCTCTCTCACCCTCTCCCTTCCTCTGAAATCAATAAAAGTATTTTCTAAAAGATCAAGTGGAGGGCACGGTGCAAAGCAAACGTCTTTTATTGAAGTCACAGACCAGGCGCGCCAGGGCCGCGCCCCACGCCGGGCCAGGAGTCGGGCCGCAGAGCGTGGGTCCTGCCCCAAGCAGCGCGGGACGAAGCCCGGACCTCTGGCGCCCCCGGCTTCGTAGCTACAGGACGCACAGCGCCCTTCACCGCAGGCGTTTACCGAGGAACCAGCCTGCCCTGGGGTGTGTACCCAGAACCCGGGTAACTGAATGCCCTCTGAAAATGCATTCCAAAATAGAGACCTTTCTCCAGAACTGTAAAAGCCAGAATAATGCAAAATACTCCTGTAGGAAAGACTGATCAAAATGACCCTCAACATTCAGACTAAGCGGACCGGCTCCTGTCTCCCCAGACCTCCCGCCGCGGTCAGTTGTTCTCGATCTGCTCCAGGTCCAGCTCGCCGGGGCCCAGCGGGGACACGCCCTCCTCACCGGCGCTGTCCCAGTCCCCCGGGTCCCCGCCGCTCCCCGCCTCCTGGGAGGCCCACAGGCTGGGGCAGGCGCCCAGGGGGCTGGAGGCTGGGGTGACGAGGCCCGTGAGGCCATGTGGGGCCCGTGGGGAGGACACGGCCGTCTTCGCTCTGGCCTCATCCTCATCCTCACCTTCGCAGTCGAGGGAGCCGAGGCTTTTTGAGTTCTTCAACGTCTGCGACAGGAAAGACTGTGTAAGGCGCTGCTGGGAGGGCCCACGGGCACCCCGTCGACCCCGACCAAGTCCCCGAGTCACACAGCGTCCTTGGTCCCGGCGCCTCAGACCACCCCTCGGGCAGCGCCTGAGCGAAGCGCTCCTGCGAGCCACCCGAACCCGCAGCCGGGGGCCGGCTCCTCCCAGCACAGCCCTCGGGAGGCCCCGCATCTGAGCCCCGAGGAGAGGCGGGTCCAAGTGGAGCCGTGCGGCCTCCGACACCCTGGGACCCTCCGCACCCCCGACCCTTGCACCCCCAGACCCTCACACCCCCAGGGCAGCCCGGCCGCTCCTGGAGGGTGGGCAGGTGGTGTGGGGTGGCCCGCCAAGGACACAGCGCACCCAGGCAGTGCCTCCCCTCGCGGCGCGGGCCAGACAAACTCCCGGCACCGTGGGAGGAGGCGGCGGCAGGGTGGCCGCCGGGCACCGGGAGCCTCACCCGTGTCATCTTCAGGAAGTCCAGGGACGGGCGCGGCCACCGAGGGTCCTCCTCCCGCGGGCGCTTCAGGCGGCTCTTCCGCCCGACGAGCACGCAGGGCTGCGAGCGGCTCCGGAGCAGGCCCAGCCGCCAGCCCAGCGCCGGCGCGGACGACGGGGCGTCTGCGTGCAGCAGGTGCTCCTGCGACAGGGACAGGCGGCGCCGGGAGGACAGAGGGGGCCCCGGAGGACCCCAGGGCGGGCCGGAGCCGGAGCCAAAGCCGCGCCCGCCGTCCTCACGGCCGCCACTGGCGGAGGCCGGCCGGGGCGCGGGCGGGGAGCTGGGGCCGGCCGCAGGCAAGGCGCTGCCCGGCAGGCTGGCGCTCCCTCCGCTGTGGCAGCGCCGCTTGGAGACAGCAGTCCAGACCTTGGAGCCCCCGGGGCGCCAGGGCGACCGGCAGCGGGCCAGCTCGTCCGGCTCCGACAGGGAGCGGCAGTGTCGCTTGCTGGGCGGGGCCAGGGGCGGCCCCGAGCTCTCCCTGAGGTCCACGGCGCTGCCCGCGCCCAGGCCCGGCGGGAAGGGGAGGGCAGGGCCCGCGGCTGCCGGGCTCCTGAGGGGCCACCCTCCACTCAGGGCCTTCCAGGGGCGCCTGTCTCCTGAGGAAAAAGGAGAGACGGGTGAGCAGGAGGCACCTGCCAGCTGCCCCGAAGCCGGGCCTCATGGGCGCGGGGGCTGCACAGCGGGTGGAGCCCACGGCGGGTGGTCAGTGCCGCCCCGCCTGCCCTCCCTGGCGTGTCCACCCTGGCGCCACCCTCGCCCTCCGAGGGCACAGGGGGACAGCGGAGCAGATGCCTGGGCCCTGCCAGAGCCCGAGGGCCTGGGAGCGAGGACGGCCCCGTGTGCTGGACCAGCAGTGTGGGGGGCCCCTCCTCCTCCCGTCCCGCCTCCGCGTCTGCTTCCTCCCCAGCGGGCAGTGCAGGACGCCCCGCACGGAGCCCCCTCGGCCGCAGGGACCAGAGGGGACGGGACTCACCTGGGTCTGTCCCACCTGAAGTCACACAACTGACTCCACTGTGACCGCTGACCCCAGCCAAGGCTCACCAGGAATGCACACGGGCCAGCAAGCGCCCAACGCGAACACCCAGTGCTCACACTCACTCATTCACTCTCACGTGCACACTCAGTGCTCACACTCACATGCACATGCATTCTCTCATGGGCACACTCAATGCTTGCACTCACATGCGCTCGCTCACTCATTCACTCTCACACGCACACTCAATGCTCACACATGCACACTCATACTCATTCACACCCACGTGCATACTTGTGCTCATTCTCGCACACGCACACACTCACACTTGGGTGGTGAGGCCACTTGACCCATTCAGACCACAGGGCACATAGGTGGGGTTGTGCCCTGGAGGGTGGAGGGCAGACCCACACACGCCAGGGCATGGCTGCCCCACACACACACACACACACACACACACACACACACACACTGCTGGTCCAGCACACGCCAAACAAGCGTGCACCACTGTCCGGTCCTTCCTTCCTCCAGTGGCGCAGAGGGCGAGGCAGGTCTGTGGCCGCCCCACCCCCCACCCCCCGAGGTGAGACATGCGGCCGCAGCCTACAGCCCGCACACCTGCCCGGCTTCACACTTACCGTTGGTCTCAAAAGGGAACACGCGGCCACTTCTGCTGTTGCGCTTCTCGGCCGAACACTGAGAGTGACAGGGAGAGACGTTCACAGGAGACGCCGTCAGGACGCGCCAGCACGGCTCCTTCCTGGCCGCGGAGCATTCTACTTCCCACGGCCCTTCCGGCAGCTGGCGAGACCGGCCTGACTGAGAACTCCTCCCTTTAAAGGCTGTACTTTCCACTACAGCTTACAGTCAGTATTCCTCTGTCAGCTCCCGGCGCACAGCACAGTCACGTTTTACAGAGCGCCCCGATATTCCCAGCACCCACCTGGCCCCCGAGCTAGCACAGCGCCCACGCAGACCCAGCCCCCGAGCCAGGCTCCCACCCCCCACAGGGGCCGGGCACACAGCCACCTGACCACACCCTGACCGGGGCAGGGAGTCCTGACGCTCACGCTGACACGCCCGCCAAGTTCAGAGCCAGGTGGAGCGAACACCGGCGACAGACCCCGACGAGGCTCTCGGGAGGGCGGCCGCACGCCATCCGTCGGGGCTGGCCACGGTGTGCGCCGAGGGCCTGCACACGGCCTGTGTGGGTCAGACTTTCACTGAAGTTGGGTTTTGCCCTGGCCAGTGGCTCGGGGGGTTGGACCGCTGCCCCAAACACCAACCGGCCGTGGGTTCAATTCCCAGTCGGGGTGCTGCCAGGAGGCTACCGATCAACGTCCCTCTCGTTCTCTCTTTCCCTTCCAGTCTCTCTAAAAAACACAAAAAATAAAAACATACCGCCCGCCCGGCGTGGCTCCGTGGCTGAGCATCGACCTATGAACCAGGAGGTCACGGTTTGACTCCCAGTCAGGGCGCAGGCCCGCGTGGCAGGCTCGGTCCCCAGTGGGGTGTGTGCAGGAGGCAGCCGATCCATGGCTCTCTCATCATTGATGTTCCTCTCCCCCCTCCCTTCCTCTCTGAATCAATAAAAACAAAACAAAACAAAACATCCTGGGATGAGTTACAGGACAAGTTGGGGGATGATGCTGAGAACCCACCACCACGAGGCTCTGGGGACGGGGGTGCCCTGCACGCTGCTCCCCACCGCCCGCTCGGCAGCGCCCTCCGGCTCACCGGGCCGGCATCGTAGCTCTGGTGCGCGAGGTCGTCCAGGCTCTGGTTCTGCAGCTTCTCGGTGATGAGCGTGACCATGGTCGGGGCCGTCGGATCCTCCGTCCGCACCGACGGGCCCTGGGGTCCCAGAGCATCGGGCTCGGCAGGCGGGCACCGCGGGTCTGCGCTAACCCTCCCGGCTGCACTTCCGGGTCACAGGTGAGCGATCCATCTCCAACGGCTCTTCACAGCCCCGTGTCTGCCTATCAGAAGAGAGTCGGCGTCCGTGAAAGCTAGAAGGTGCTGGAAGCCAAGTCTCAGCCACCAGGGGAGGGACCCAAACAACATGCCCACAAACTGCCCACGGACGGCCCAGTGCCCACCTCACCACTGACCACGGACGGCCCAGTGCCCACCTCACCACTGACCACGGACGGCCCAGTGCCCACCTCACCACTGACCACCTCACCACTGACCACGGACGGCCCAGTGCCCACCTCACCACTGACCACGGACGGCCCAGTGCCCACCTCACCACTGACCACTGACCACGGACGGCCCAGCGCCCACCTCACCACTGACCACGGACGGCCCGATGCCCACCTCACCACTGACCACGGACGGCCCAGCGCCCACCTCACCACTGACCACGGACGGCCCAGCGCCCACCTCACCACTGACCACGGACGGCCCAGCGCCCACCTCACCACTGACCACGGACGGCCCAGCGCCCACCTCACCACTGACCACGGACGGCCCAGTGCCCACCTCACCACTGACCACGGACGGCCCAGCACCCACCTCACCACTGACCACGGACGGCCCAGCACCCACCTCACCACTGACCACGGACGGCCCAGTGCCCACCTCACCACTGACCACGGACGGCCCAGTGCCCACCTCACCACTGACCACGGACGGCCCAGCGCCCACCTCACCACTGACCACTGACGGCCCAGCGCCCACCTCACCACTGACCACGGACGGCCCAGCACCCACCTCACCACTGACCACGGACGGCCCAGCGCCCACCTCACCACTGACCACGGACAGCCCAGCGCCCACCTCACCACTGACCACAGACAGCCCAGCGCCCACCTCACCACTGACCACAGACAGCCCAGCGCCCACCTCACCACTGACCACGGACGGCCCAGCACCCACCTCACCACTGACCACGGACGGCCCGATGCCCACCTCACCACTGACCACGGACGGCCCAGTGCCCACCTCACCACTGACCACGGACAGCCCAGCGCCCACCTCACCACTGACCACAGACAGCCCAGTGCCCACCTCACCACTGACCACGGACGGCCCAGCACCCACCTCACCACTGACCACGGACGGCCCAGCACCCACCTCACCACTGACCACGGACGGCCCAGTGCCCACCTCACCACTGACCACGGACGGCCCAGCACCCACCTCACCACTGACCACGGACGGCCCGATGCCCACCTCACCACTGACCACGGACGGCCCAGTGCCCACCTCACCACTGACCACGGACGGCCCAGCGCCCACCTCACCACTGACCACAGACAGCCCAGCGCCCACCTCACCACTCACCACGGACGGCCCAGCGCCCACCTCACCACTGACCACGGACGGCCCAGCGCCCACCTCACCACTGACCACAGACAGCCCAGTGCCCACCTCACCACTGACCACGGACGGCCCAGCGCCCACCTCACCACTGACCACGGACGGCCCAGTGCCCACCTCACCACTCACCACTGACCACGGACGGCCCAGTGCCCACCTCACCACTGACCACGGACGGCCCAGCGCCCACCTCACCACTGACCACTGACGGCCCAGTGCCCACCTCACCACTGACCACGGACGGCCCAGCGCCCACCTCACCACTGACCACGGACGGCCCAGTGCCCACCTCACCACTCACCACTGACCACGGACGGCCCAGTGCCCACCTCACCACTGACCACGGACGGCCCAGCGCCCACCTCACCACTGACCACTGACGGCCCAGTGCCCACCTCACCACTGACCACGGACGGCCCAGCGCCCACCTCACCACTGACCACGGACGGCCCAGTGCCCACCTCACCACTCACCACTGACCACGGACGGCCCAGTGCCCACCTCACCACTGACCACGGACGGCCCAGCGCCCACCTCACCACTGACCACTGACGGCCCAGTGCCCACCTCACCACTCACCACGGACGGCCCAGTGCCCACCTCACCACTGACCACGGACGGCCCAGTGCCCACCTCACCACTGACCACGGACGGCCCAGCGCCCACCTCACCACTGACCACAGACAGCCCAGTGCCCACCTCACCACTGACCACGGACGGCCCAGTGCCCACCTCACCACTCACCACTGACCACGGACGGCCCAGTGCCCACCTCACCACTGACCACGGACGGCCCAGTGCCCACCTCACCACTGACCACGGACGGCCCAGTGCCCACCTCACCACTCACCACTCACCACGGACGGCCCAGTGCCCACCTCACTGCTGACGAAGGCCCAAAGGAGTTAAACACCCCTCCCCCGAGGAGAAACCAAGATGGCGGCATAGGTAAACACCTAAACTGCTGCCTCGCACAACAATATCAAAACTACAACTAAAAGACAAAACGGACATCATCCAGAACCACAGGAAGGCTGGCTGAATGGAAATTCTACAACTAGAAGGAAAGAGAAAAGCACACAGACTCAGAGGAGCTGCAGGAGGCAGAGGGACGGAGACGCGTGCGCAGAGAGGACGGGCGGCTGAGTACGCGGCTGACTTTCTCAAGTGGGAGGGAGACAAAAGCTCCCGACTGCACTGAACTCCAGTTCTGGGCGAGACCCTGGGGACCCAGACTCATTCGGGGAGAAACTGGACTGTCTGGCAGCGGGCGGACTCGAGGGCGGCTTTCTCTCAGAGGTGCTTGCAGCGATTACCATGGGACACTGAGACCCGGGGGCCTCATAGGGCAGGGCTGACGGGAAGCCAAGGCTGTCTGCTCCGCCCTGAGACTCCGCCCCATCCAAGCTGAGCACAGAGGCTTTTGCAAGTCTTGTCTCATAAGGGTGTCTCCAGCACAGAAGTTCTCCCAGCGTAGACACAGCTGATCCTCACAGCCAATTGGCCTGGAGGTCAATTCCTCCCAGTGAGACCAACAACAATCAAGGCTTAACTACAACAAGACTGTGCACACAGCCCACAAAGGGCTGCACCAAGCGTGTCCACCTCAGGTAACTGGGGAGGCTGAGCCACTGGGCCCTATAGGACACCTAGCACACAAAGCCACTCTATCAACTCAGGGAAGCAGCCAAAATGTGGAGACAGAGAAACAGGTCACAAATGAAAGAAATGGAGGAAAGCAATCGACTGGATATAGAGTTCAAAACCACGGTTATCAGGTTACTCAAGAATTTTCTAGAAAAGGCCGATAAATTTAGCGAGACCCTTGAGGATATGAAAAAGGACCAACTAGAAATTAAACATACACTGACTGAAATAAAAAATATTATACAGAGACCCAACAGCAGACTAGAGGATCGCAAGAATCAAGTCAAAGATTTGAAATACAAAGAAGCCAAAAACACTCAGCTGGAAAAGCAAAAAGAAAAAAGAATCCAAAAATATGAAGATAGTGTAAGGAGCCTCTAGGACAACTTCAAGCATACCAACATCAGAATTATGGGAGTGCCAGAAGAAGAGAGAGAGCAAGATACTGAAAACCTATTTGAAGAAATAGTGACCGAAAACTTCCCCCACCTGGTGAAAAAAATAGACATACAAGTTCAGGAAGCGCACAGAACCCCAAACAAAAGGAATCCAAAGAGGACCACACCAAGACACATCATAATTAAAATGCCAAGGGCAAAAGACAAAGAGAGAATCTTACAAGCAGCAAGAGAAAAACAGTTAGTTACCTACAAGGGAGCATCCATACGACTGTCAGCTGATTTCTCAACAGAAACTATGCAGGCCAGACGGGAATGGCAAGAAATATTCAAAGTGATGAACAGCAAGAACCTACAACCAAGATTACTCTACCCAGCAAAGCTATCATTCAGAATTGAAAGTCAGGTAAAAAACTTCACAGACAAGAAAAAGCTAAAGGAGTTCATCACCACCAAACCAGTATTATATGAAATGCTGAAAGGTGAATAAAAAATCTGATGAACAGAATAAACTGGTGAATATAATAGAATCAGGGGCATAGAAAGGGAGTGAACTGACAATTCTCGGGGGGAAAGGAGTGTGGGGGGTGCGGGAAGAGACTGGACAAAAATGGTACACCTATGGCTGAGGACAGTGTGTGTGGGGGGGGGGTAAGGGCAGAGGGTGGGGTGGGAACCGGGTGGAGGGGAGCTATGGGGGGAAACGAGGAACAGTTGTAATAATCTGAACAATAAAGATTTATTAATTTTTTTTTAAAAAAAACCCTCCCCCACTCCATCCAGTTGGACAAAAGCCCCTCTCCCCAACTGAAGCTGGACGGGGTGCAGTCTGTGCCAGGCCCAGCTGGGGGTGACGCAGGAGATGCTGGGATGGGCACTGAGCCATCCAGCCTGGAAGGGGGCGCCCAGACCGAGCCACAGCCAGAGGCGGGGGAGCTGTGCCGAGACCTACCCCGTGGGCACGGCATGGAGAGGGCCAAGCCCATGGACAGTCTCCTCGCCGTGGCCACGCTGAGCAGGAGCAGCTGGGACCCAGCAGGGAGACCCAGCCAGTGCAGAGAGAGCAGGACTGGGGAGAAAGTGCCTTCCACAGGGCCCCCCACCCCGCCCCCAGGGAGGACAGGGCCCCCCACCCCGCCCCCAGGGAGGACAGGGCCCCCCACCCCGCCCCCAGGGAGCACAGTGCCCCCCACCCCGCCCCCAGGGAGGACAGGGCCCCCCACCCCGCCCCCAGGGAGGACAGGGCCCCCCACCCCGCCCCCAGGGAGCACAGTGCCCCCCACCCCGCCCCCAGGGAGGACAGGGCCCCCCACCCCGCCCCCAGGGAGCACAGTGCCCCCCACCCCGCCACACCTGCCCTAGGACCCACTCACCACCCTAAGGAGCAGCAGGCCACAGATGGAGGCTCTGAGCAGCCCGTAGGGTGAGACTCAGGCTCCACACCACGACAGCCGGCACCAGCCGCCTCCTGTGGGCCCGCAGCCTGACCAGGGCAGGGTGTCCTGAAGTTACGCTGACACCTTAGAAAATGGCTCCACGCACGCAAGTTCAAACCCAGGCGTGCGCCGAGGGTTTGCACACTTGCGTGAGTGGGCAGAGGACACTGAGGAGAAAATACACACGTGGGACGACGTCCAAGTAAAAAGCGTGTGCACAGCAAGAGACGCCGTCAGCACAACGAAAAGGGAGCCCACTGCACGGGAGAACGTATTTGCCAAGGATGCATCTGATAAAGGATCTATTTCCAAAACAGAGAAGGAACTCAGACAACTCAACAGAAGGAAGACAAACAACCCAATTAAACATGGGCAAAGGACCTGAATGGACACTTCTCCAAAGAGGACATACAGAGGCCAAGAGACATTTGAAAACATGCTCAGAGTCACTGGTCATCAGAGAGATGTAAATCAAAACAACAATGAGGTACCACCTCACACCTGTCAGAATGGCTACCATCAACAAATCAACACACAACAAGTGCTGGCGAGGATGCGGAGCAAAAGGAACCCTCGTGCACTGCTGGTGGGAATGCAGACTGGTGCAGCCACTGTGGAGAACAGTATGGAGTTTCCTCAAAAAGTTAAAAATGCAACTCCCATTTGACCCAGTCATCCCACTCCTAGGACTATATCCCAAGAAACCAAAAACACCCATCAGAAAGGATCTATGCACCCCTATGTTCATAGCAGCACAATTCACCATAGCTGAGACCTGGAAACAGCCCAAGTGCCCATCGGCAGATGAGTGGATAAAAAGCTGGGGTACATCTACACCAGGGAATACTATGCAGCAGTGAAAAAGAAGGATCTCGTACCCTTTGAGACAGCATGGAGGGGCCTGGAGAGTATCATGCTAAGTGAAATAAGCCAGTCAGAGAAAGACAAGTATCCCATGATCTCACTCGTATGTGGAATCTAATGAACAAAATAAACTAAACTGATGAACAAAATGGATCCAGAGACATAGAAGCATGGAACAGACCGCGGGATCTCAGCGGAAAGGTGGGAAGGTGGGTGGGTGGGTGGGAAGAGATCAAAGAACCTGCATGCATACATGCACAGCCCACGCACACAGCCCACGGGTGGGCAGAGGCGGGCTGGAAGAGGTCAAGGGGGGACAGGGGGACATATGTAATACTTTCAACAATAAAGATTTTTTTTAAATAATAATCTATATAAATAAAAAAAGACTTCAACACAAGAGACAAAAACCACCGTCCGGGCCAGCCGATGTCTTGGTGACACTATAGCCACGAGGAGGGTTGGAAGCAGGGTGCTCAGTGTGAAGGGCAGACACCACGTCTGAGGTGTTAGCCTCACAAGTCAACAAAGGAGAGGAAGCTGTGTCTTAATCCGGAGAGGATCGCTCCGCTGTGCCAGGCGGAAGGAGAAAACCCGCAGCACGTGACTTCACGGTGAGAAATGGGAGGTGAGTGGGCCCCGGTCAGCCGGCCAGAAGAGGCAGGTTCTGATCCCGGCGGCCCGCTCACTGGCTGGGCTCTCTGAGCCTGTTTCCTTGACTGAAAACAGGAAAGAACCACCCTGCACGAGGCCACAAGGGATCGAAGTAAGTAACACACGTGAAAATGCCCCGGTTCCTGGCTCATGTTTAAATTATGACCTTTTATAACGAATTAGAGGCGCAGTGCATGAAATTCGTGCACTGCACTGGGGGGGAGGGTTCCCCCTCAGCCCGGCCTGCACCCTCTCACAGTCCGGGAGCCCTCGGGGGATGTCATCCTTACCAGCTGCCTACAGCGGAGGCAGGAGGCTCCCGCCACCGCCAGCCATGAGCCCGCTCACCAGCCATGAGCACGGCCGCTGGCTGAGCGGCGCTCCTCCTGTGGGGGCGCACTGACCACCAGGGGGCAGCTCCTGCTTCAGCGTCTGCCCCCTGGTGGTCAGTGTGCATATTAGCCTTTTATTATATAGGGTGCCAGTCAACTGTGCAAGTCAACTCTCCTTTCAGAAATATTGCTGCAGCCCTAGCCGGTTTGGCTCAGTGGATAGGGTGTCGGCCTGCGGACTCAAGGGTCCCAGGTTCGATTCCGGTCAAGGGCATGTACCTTGGTTGCGGGCACATCCCCAGTAGGGGGTATGCAGGAGGCAGCTGATCGATGTTTCTCTCTCATCGATGTTTCTACCTCTCTATCCCTCTCCCTTCCTCTCTGTAAAAAAATCAATAAAATATATTTTTAAAAACAAAAACAAAAAGAAACATTGCTGCAGCCCTCGCCAGTTTGGCTCAGTGGAAAAACTGTGGACTGAAGGGTCCCAGGTGGCGGGCTCGGTCCCCAGTGTGGGGCATGCAAGAGGCAGCCAATCAACAATACTTTCTCATCATTAATGTTTCTATCTCTCTCTTCTTCTCCCTTCCTCTCTGAAATCAATAAAAATATATTAAAAAAATATATTGCC
Source organism: Cnephaeus nilssonii (assembly GCF_951640355.1). Taxonomy (NCBI): domain Eukaryota; kingdom Metazoa; phylum Chordata; class Mammalia; order Chiroptera; family Vespertilionidae; genus Cnephaeus; species Cnephaeus nilssonii. The sequence continues at coordinate 117,515,841 of NC_137072.1, read as the reverse complement.
GCAGCCCGGCAGGCGTGGCTGTGACTGAGCATCGGCCTATGAACCAGGAGGTCTCCCTCAGTTTGATTCCCGGTCAGGGCACAGGCCCAGGTTGCAGGCTCGATCCCCAGTAGGGGGTGTGCAGGAGGCAGCCCGTTGCATGATTCTCTCTCATCATTGATGTTTCTCTCTCTCTCCCTTCGTCTCTGACATCAATAAAAACACATTTTAAGGAAGACTGCTGCAGAAAAAGCTAAAGCGTTTATATAAAAACTTGTGTTGTTTGTCAGTTTGTTTTAAAGTTGGCAGTGCACCGTGAGAACTGCTGTGACCCTGTAGAAGCACACGTCGCCCTATGTGCCCGCCCCGGCACACGGTGCAGAGGGTCAATGCCCCGTACCCAGGCAGGGTCCCTCCACGTCCACCTAAAGGCAGACAGTGACTCGGGGGCTTTCTCCTTTAGGGTTTCCAGTACCAACAAGGCCTGCTCTCCCTTCTCCGGCCCTAAATCCCAGTAAGTCAAAAAATGCAAGGATCCACGCACAGGGCAGAGCCTCGCCAGCTCCCATCCACGTCACGCGTGCCCACCCTGTCGCGTGACCCTCAGAGTGGCAGAAGCTACACCAGAGGGACGAGCTCCGGAGCCACGGTCCAGGTCCCTGGACCCGAAGGGGAGCCGCGGGAGGGGCCGGTCCTGAGCAGGAGCCTCCAGTGAAGACGCGCAGAGGAGCATCTGGAACGGCACTCGCCACCCCAGGTTCACAAACGGCACAGCTTCAGAGTTACAGTCAAGAATTTCGAAATAACCGGCCCGGCTGGCTGGGCTCCGTGGGCAGAGCCTCGGCTGCGGACGGGGGTTCGATTCCCGGCCAGGGCACATGCCGGGGTCGCCTGAGGCAGCCCATCGAGGATTCTCTCTCATCACTGATGTTTCTCTCTCTCTCTCCCCCTCCTCCTTCCTCCCGGGAATCAATAAAAACACATCTTTTTTAAAAAAAAAAAAGAACTTCAAAATAATGGGGACAAAGTGTCTCCCCACCTTCTGCCATCCGCGCGCGAGGCTGCACTTCCCTCCCGGGACGGCCGGTTTCCGGGTCGCGCTCAACCCCGGGAGCGAGGCAGCCGCCCACCCGTGTGAAGACGCCGAGTCCACGCTCCGGGCGGCGTCTGAGACTCTGCGAGGCCGAGGCCGAGGCCGTCCGCACCCCGCACCCCCGCTCCGCGCACGGGCTCGGCTGCGCGGGCATCGCACCCGCGGGAAGGAGGCGGCCGGGAGCCCGCGCGGCTGACGCCGGGGCGCTCGGAAGGGAAGCGGCGGCTCCCGTGGCGAGAGGCACGGGCTCGAGGCACCGGAGCCGCGGGGACTCCGCGCGGAAGCAGCGCACACGCCCCTGCGCCCAAGTCCGAGACTTACGCCCTCGGTGCGTGCGGTCCCCGCGCACCGGTCCGGGCGGGTCCGGCCTCCCACGTCGTCCGGGGCCACCTTGGAGGCTCCTTAACGCACCGTCGGTCCCGTCCAACTTCCTGCTTCTCTCGCTACGAAATGACGAGCACGTGAGCCCCGGGAGCGACGACAGCTCGCACAGGCGACACCCAAGTCGGTTCAACAAGTGGCAGCGCGGCCCCGGCCGGCCCCTCAGCCACGGGGTGCGCGGAGGGCGCGGGGTCCCGGGGCGCACGTGGGGCTCGCGGCGCGGGGGTCCCGGGCCGGTCCGAGGAGGCTTGCGCGCGGCGGGAGTCCCAGCCCCCGGGGCCCCGCGCCCTCCGCGACCCGCCCGCCGCGCTCTCGGGGTCCGGCGGCGAAAACGCTCGGCACTCACGCGGGTGGTAGCGCATCGGGCCGCGCGGCCAGGTCTGCGCGCAGCCGGCAGCCGGCCCGTCCGGCCCAAGTTCACGCGCGGCCCCGCGCAGGCGCGCGCACGCAGGGCCCCGCGGGGCGCGCACGCACGGGCGGGGGGCGCGCACCCGGCCGCCGCGTCGAGGGCCGACGCTGGGCCGGTACCTGAGCGCGGCCGAGCGGCGGCGGCCACGGCCGGCCGGGCGGAGCGACTGAGTCGCCGGCCCCGCAGGCCGCGCTCCTCCCGCAACAGCCGACGCGCCTCAGCGGCGGGGAGCACACCACGCGACCCCGCCCCCTCCGGCCGCGCTCATTGGCCGTTCGGCCAGCCACCGCCCGCCCCTCAGCGGCGCCGCGCGCACGGGGATTGGGCTGCGTCTGGGTGGGCGGGGCCTGAGACGGCAGGGCGGGCCAGCGCCGACGGAGGGGGCGGAGCTGCGTCCTGGTGGGCGTGGCCTTAACTATCAGGGGGCGGGGCTACGCCAGCGGAAGGGAGGGGCCTACGCCGACGTGGGCGTGCTCTGGAGTCGCGAAGGCAGGCAGCGGGGCGACCGGAGGCGGCGGGAGGGCGCGCTGGCAGGGAAGGCGGTGGCTCTGGCTGGGGCGAAGGATGTGGCCCCGCAGGCAGCCCGGCGGTTCGGGGTACTCCCCTTGCGACCCGTGGTCCCCACTTTCCGGGGCGTGCCCGCCCTGCCGGTGACCTCAGTGTGACCTTGAGCAAGTGTCTAAGAGCATGCTGGAGCATCACCCACACTAGACCAGAAGCAGATGTTAAAAGGACGGAAAGAACTGAAACTACCATCATTATTATTATTTTTTAATTCATTTATTTTAGAGACAGTGGAGGGAGGGGGGAGACCAAGAGAGACACATCCATGAGAGACACATGGGTTGGATGCCTGCTCCACCAAGGATGTGCCCTTGGCCGGGATTGAACCCAGGACCCTTCCGTCTGCTCGCCGTCGCTCTATCCACTGCGCCAAACCGGCCAGGGCAAACTGCCATTATTTACACCAAATGTGGTTTTTAAAAAGGAGTACCGAAAGTAGACAGGACAGCGTGTGATAAGGAACAGGTTACAACACGGAGCGAGGGAGGGAGACCCAGGTCCCCACAGCGGGGGGTGGTGATCTTTTCACCTGGGCAGACCCCTGGGAAATGCCGTCCTCAACGCCGGTTCCTGTTGTTGTGGGCACCGCACCAGGTCTCTGACCCCTGGGGTCAGACCAAACCTGGGGTCAGCAACCTCGGCACTGGGGTTCTGGTGGGAAAGAATTCAGGACCAAGAGCTAAACTGTAAGAGAACGTTTATTGGGTAAATCGCAATATTGGGAGAAGAAGTAATTCCTAGAAAAAATGGGAACAAGTTATGGAGGCAAAGGAAGGGCCTTGGGAGTGAGGAAGCCGATGATAACTCGCCCGGGCAGGGAGGGGAGGGGAGGGGAGGGGACAGGCAGGGGTGCTCTGGGGAGGGGAGAGCGCCTGGGTCCTCCGTCCTAAGGGTTCAAGGGTGGAGATTTTAGGGGAGGCCCCGGGGAAGATCTGAATAGAATGTTCAGTGGCCTTCCAAGTGGTCTCCCCTGATTGACTGGCGGCACCTGGAGCTGAACTACAACTTGAGGCCTAGAGGGGGTCTCTGGGAGGAAAGGTCAGGGGGTCTGCCCTCGGGAGGGAAGGGCACCCATGGGGGAAGGCCCACCCTACTGTTGTCCTTTGCTAGGCACCCCGGTGACCTGGCCCGTCGCCCTTGCTCTGTTCGTGTCTGCCTGCCCGCACTGAGCGAGCGTGCGGTGTTCAGACCTTCATGGGGAAGGCACAGACGTTACTGAAGGTGTTAGCTGAATACATGGGGAGACCGTGTCAACGTCAGAAACAGTCCAACCGCCCTAGCTCGTTTGGCTCAGTGGATAGAGCCTCAGCCTGTGGACTGAAGGGTCCCGGGTTCGATTCCGGTCAAGGGCACAAGCCTGGGTTGTGGGCTTGATCCCCAGCTGGGGGCGTGCAGGAGGCAACCAATCAATGATTCTCTCTCATCATTGATGTTTCTATCTTTCTCTCCCTCTCCCTTCCTCTCTGACATCAATAAACATATATTTTTTAAAAAACAAACAAACAAACAGAAACAGTCCAACCTGGAAAGGATTTTTGTGAGTTTATTTGAGCCAAATTATGGACAACTGTCGGGAATCAGGATCTCGGCGCATTGAGACAGTGCTCCGGGAATTGGCGGCCTTGCGCCTTATTTTATACATTACATCAAAAGAGAAGGCAAAGCCCTGGGTGGTTTGGCTCGGCCGGTGGTTGGGGGTGGGTGGTTGGGGGACGGGTCTCAGGATAGGTTAGGGAGGTGGGAGGAAGCAGAGGGGGGGAAACTCTGGGATTGGGTGAAAAGTAAATGATAGACACCTTTTACCTCGGTGGGTAGGTGGGTGCAGGATAGTTATCAGTCGACGATGAACATGATAGCCATAACCGTGAGAGGATTACGGTCTCAGCCCTGGTGCACTGGCTGTGCCCCGGGGGTCCGGCAAAGGGGGTCACCCCGACACGCCAAAGGAATGTCACCTTAGATGCAGAGGACAATAGACAGGCTCAGTTCAGGTCACGATTGACTTTCATCAGGGAAGTCTAGCCTAGAACAAGACTACCTGCCGTAAGCCGTTCTGACGTTTTCATTGCACCCCATCCTTTGTGGTTACTTTGGTCTCTGACTTTGCAGGGTCACGCAGGGGCCTCCCCTGAGCTTGTCAGGTTAGCACGAGGCCCCTCTCCATCCACGACTGCCCCCTCTGTGGACAGGAAGGCAGCACCGCCCGGCGGTTCTCGCCAACCACCCACATCTCTCCGCTGGCTTTCTGTGGGATTTGTGCTTTCCTGCTGAGTTCTGCGTTCTGCTGTTCCAGGCGCCGGCGCTCTGTCCCACAGGCGCTCTGCGGAGTCCTCCTTTCCTGCAGCTTGTCTTCCCCCCCTCCAGGGTCTTCGCGGAGCAGAAGGCTTTCAGTGTGACAAGGTCCCGTTTCACGGTTTTTCCTGTTAGGGACTGTGCTTTTGGTGTCAAGCCGGAGACCTCTGCCTCACCAAACCCCATCGATCCTCCACAAGCATTATAGCCTTCACTTCACATGTGAGCCGGGTCGCTGCAGGCCCCCTCAGGGCCTCGGTCCCACAGCTCCTCGCCGTGGAGCCTGCTGCTCCCACCGGTGGGCATGCAACTCTATGCATCTTTTTTTTTTTTTTTTAATATACTGGAGGCCCAGTGCACGGATTCGTGCACCAGTGGGGTCCCTTGGCCTGGCCTGCGCCCTCTTGCAATCTGGGACCCCTCGGGGGATGTCGGAGAGCTGGTTTCGGCCCGATCCCCACAGGCCAGGCCGAGAGACCCCACCGGTGCACAAATCCGTGCACTGGGCCTCTCGTATGCATATAAGATCTTTGGTTAACCTCTTCCCGCCCTCCTCCCTCGCCTCTTCCCTCTGAGATTCATCAGTCTGTTCCGTGTTTCCATGCCTGTGTTGAGTGTCTGCCCCCTGGTGGTCAGTGCGGGTCACAGCTTAGGCTTTTATATATAGATAAATAAATTTTTGTTGATTTTAGAGAGGAAGGGAGAGGAAGAGAGAGAGATAGAAACATCAATGATGAGAATCATTGATCGGCTGCCTCCAGTGTGCCCCCCTACTGGGGATCGAGCCCACAACCCGGCATGTGCCCTGACCTGGAATCAAACCATGACTTCCTGGTTCATAGGTCGACGCTCAACCTCTGAGCCATGCTGGCCGGGCTCTATGCATCTTTGCAGTGTGCGTTTTACAAAGTGGCTTACATCCAATTAAAGCCTGCACATGTGCCGTAGCTGGTTTTGCTCAGTGGATAGAGCGTTGGCTTGTGAACTGAAGGGTCCCAGGTTCGATTCCGGTCAAGGGCATGTACCTTGGTTGCGGGCACATCCCCGGTGGGGGGTGTGCAGGAGGCAGCTGGTCGATGTTTCTCTCTCATCAATGTTTCTAGCTCTCTATCCCTCTCCCTTCCTCTCTGTAAAAAAAATCAATAAAATAATACTTTTAAAAAATAAATAAAATAAAGCCTGCACATGAAAAAGCAAACAAAGGAAAAAACAAATAGCCCTCGAGATTCTTAAACGTAAAATTCATACGCACCCTAATGATCCCAAGATCCACTCCCCACCCCCACCCCCACCCCCACCCCTACCCCCACGCGCACTCAGAGCCAAACCCGGTTCGGGGAGGACAGCTCACACGTTCACTCGAAGGGCCCTGGCAGTTGGCCAAGCACGGTCACGTGACTTTACCCAGCAGGCCTTTCAGAGTTGCCCACATGGGAGAAAAACACTCCCTGGAAACTGCATCCTCAGAAGAGCCACCGGCTCAGGTCCAGAAAGCCAAGTGCTGTCAGCACCTGGTTCGGGGCAGAGGCTGCTGACGCACGTGGGAGGCTCCACGCCGCCCTACCACGGGGACGGGGACGGGGACGGGGGGAGGGACAGGGCATCGGCGACCCGGGGGCGGAGAGGGTGAGGGAGGGCGGCCGGAGGACAGAACCCAACCGGGCGCAGGAAACAACAGTGGCTTCACAGAGCGTGAGCGAGAAGGGGAAGTGGGGGGTGTGGGATGACAACCCTGATAAGCTGACCACGTCCATCTCGACACGGGAAGATAGGAAAATGAATCACCAAGGGGCCCGAGATAGCGATCGGCCTGGAATTGTGAAGAATTAATCACGCCGGACAAACTTAATTCAGCTCTGACACTTCTCGGTTCGATGTACAAGAGTCAAGAAGAAAGACAACTCGATCCCAGCTACGGGTATCTGTGACGCCCGCGGAAAGTACTAGATTATGTTAACAGCTGAAAGGCAAGCACAAAAGCCCGAAGATTGATTTCCTTGGGGCTTCGGAGCATTCCAAGAATTTAAATGCGAAGCAAAAGCCAGTAGCCAGGGCAGATTCTTCCAGAACCCCAGTCAGACATCACGTCCCTGCTCAAGCCCGCCCCCGCTGCCCACCTCACTCGGAGGGAAGCCTGAGTGCGCGCGCGCACACACACACACACACACACACACACACACACACACACACACACACGGAGCCCGGCGCTGACCTCTCACCCACCTGCTCCCGCCAGCCCACATCCCCCCCACGCCTGCGGATCAGTCCGTCCTCCCCAGGCGTCCCAGCCTCCCTCCCACGGCGTCGGCCCAAGTCCAGATCCTCACGCTGAGATGGGTCTCCTGGGTCAGGAACTCCTCACCTGGAGACCCTGCGCCAGAGGGGGGTATCAGCCCTGGCCCCACCCAGGCACACACCCCACACTCTAGGGACCTGGTGCAGACTCCCTGCTGGAGCAGGTGGGCGGGAGGAGTACCTGTCAGAGTCCCTGGGTCCGGGCAGGGACCCTGTGCCCCGGCCCTGCGCTCAGGAGCCTTTTCCTCTCAGCCCGCGTGGATCCGAATACCTCATTTCATCCTGCCGGTCCTTCGGTCCACCCCGCTTCGGTCCACGCCCCACCGGTCCACACCGGCAGGGTTCTTGCCAATGGAATTCTTCCAAAAGCTTCTGAGCCTCCTGTGACTCTTACTGGGGATCCTTTGACAAAAGCCATACGGATTGGTCTCCTCAAAACAAGCCCTCTCCGTCCCAGCTCCTGCCGGGGGCCGGGTCTCCGTCCCGGGTTCCTGCCGGGGGAGGCGGGAGGGGGGCCAGGCCTCAGGTTTCCCGGAAGCTTCGTCCAGCCAGAACCTCGGCCACAGACTACATCTCGTTGGTCAAGCTTCCCCTCGGCTCCTCCGAGGCTCTTTCTAAAGCATCAGCCTCATTTGTTGCCTGGAAAGGCTGAGACGAACAGACCCTCCGGGCCACGCCCCCTCAGCCTCTCCTCCCCTGCGGGTGGGGGGCAGGCAGCCAGCAGCACCTCAGAGCTGACTGTGTCACCTGGGCCCCCAGCCCTGTCACTGCCCATTAGCCAGCACCGGCTCTCCTGCCACCCCCCGCCCCCCCGCAGGGCCCACACCCCATGAGCTGCAGGCAGCCTGCACCATCCCGAGCCCTGGCACCCGCTGCTGCAGGGTGAGTGCTCTTCCCCAACCGCTGTCCCCGCTGAAATGCCGCCATCAGGCAGCTCCCGACCACCCTGTGGGAAATGGCTACGTCCCACCACCCAGTCACCCCCCCGCCCCGCCCGCCACTCCCTTACCCTCTCCCTCTAACCTGACACCACACTGACTCTCTGTGCCCACCAAGGCGAGTGCAGACTTGGGGGCACCGTTCCGCCTGTCCCCCATGCCTCATTGGTGCCTGACACGGTACAGGCTCAGCCAGTGTGGAATGGACAGCGCTGCCCTCGAGACCCCGGAGCCAGAGCCCCCCCGCCCCCGGAAGTGAGTGCAGCGTCACGTCCAGGTGTGCTTGGGCGCGTGGCTGTGGCTGGCGGCAGGGGCTAGGGCAGCGAGGTGCGTGTGTGGCTGTGGAGGGCGGCATCGGCGGCAGGGCAGCCCCTCAGGACCCGCTCCATTCACGCCGGGACGACCATGCAGCCGTCTCGGGGACAGGGCAGGGCCGCCACCTCGCCCGCTGCTGAAGGTCCCTGGTGCCTAGGGGGACGCTGGCTCCCATGGATGTGTCTGGCTCCAGCTCTAAACCCTCATGGATGTCGGTCCTCCTGGCGGGGGGAGGGGGTGTAACAGCCTGGGCCACAACCCCGTCAGCCCGTGCTGTTCTCCCCAGGCCGCGTGGTGAGGACGGAACCAGGAGCAGCCTCAGCAGTGAGCCTATCAGGCAACGCAATCCATCAGCTGAAGGCTTTTTTATTTTTGCAATCTCATTCCATACAAAAGCAATAAAAACTTAACAACAGTCTTAACGAGAAGTTTACAATTGAATGTTTGAACAGAAAATCTGTATACATTATCATTTACAGCAATTTTACATGGTAAATTAACTGTGTAAAAAAGGTTCTTTCTAAATCCCTTTGCGGCCGTAACTCTTGGAGTATGACTGGGAGAAGGCCTACCTGGCACTATTTACAAACACCCAACTCGGCTGCGTCTCACGTGACCTGTGGCTTTAGCATCTGACGGTCAGGGCTCTGTGTGCGGGAAAGGCCACCCCGACATTGACAAAAGGCCACAAAGACCTTAAAGGGCCGGATGGTGCGAACACTCAGATCCAGTCCAGGAAGCTGACACGGTCCTTAAACACGTGACACCCACACCACCACCTACAAGTGGCAACTCGGCATCCGAGATTCGGTGGAAACCGGTTCAAGTGTGCTTGTCGGGTGAACTTGGGGATGGTGGGGACCGAGCAATTAAGTCTGTTATAAGATTGCTTCAAGTTCAATTATCATCGAATTTAATTGCATTTCGGATTTAAAACATGCAACATACACTCGCTATACATAAAATGGTTTAAGAAAATAAGGCAAGAATAACAATTCACCAGGTGGTAACTATTAACAGGAGCCCCGGGGCAAACTTGCTCTGTGATCCTCGGGGCAGGCTAGCTCATGGCCGCGAAGTCTTTCAAGGGCTCAGTTAAACACGCCTCCAAGTCAAACTCGTCCTCCACGTGGCAGTCCAGGTGTCTCACCTTGGTGGGGGTGCCCGAGTACATGTCCTGAGAGACAGAAACACAGGTCACGCCAGGTCCTCACACGGGACTTGTGACCAGTGAGCTAACCCCACTGAGCGCAGCCCCTCACCGGGGCAGGGGGTGCTGCGCGGGCACTAGACGCGCCCTCGCCACCTTGCGCAGTGGTCACGGTCACACCAGACACTGCGCAAACTCAGAGCGCAGGGAGGGCTGCCTAGCTCCAGCTCGGGTGAAGACAGCCCAGGCCCAAGCCCAGCCCACCCCGAAGGCGAGGCCACTTCCCACTCCGGGTGCAGGGGACAGGAGCTCTGAGTCGGGAGAGGGTAAGTGGGTGCCTGTCGTAAGCGCAGAGAACGTGAGAGAGACAGCACTGAGCTCCGGTTCTCAGCACGGAGTGCGTGTTGCGTTTAACACAAGGTCTGGTTGCTTTAACGAACAGGTTTTGCTTTTTTGTGTTTCATTTAAAATAGTTCCACTGGCCCTTGCCGGTGTGGACAGGGCCTGGAGCGTCCGCCTGCAGACTGCAGGTTCCAGCCCCTTAGGGGCCCGTGCGGGAGGGAGGCAACCAATTGATGTCTGGCTCATGTTCATGTTTCTCTCTCCCTCCCTCCCACTCACTCTAGAAATCAATGAAAAAAATATCCTCGGGTGAGGATTAAAAAAAAAAAAAGGAAGTTTAATTGGCCTGGCCAGCATGGCTCAGTGGTTGAGCATCGACCTATGAACCAGGAGGTCATGGTTCAATTTCCAGTCAGGGCACATGCCCAGGTTATGGGCTCAATCCCCAGTAGGGGGCGTGCAGGAGGCAGCCAATCAATGATTCGCTCTCATCAATGTCTCTCTCTCTCCCTCTACCGTCATCTCTGAAATAAAAAAATACATATATTTTTAAAAACTTCCCTTTAAAAAATAAATATAATTGAAGGGTCATGTGTTCAAATGAATTAAAATGGTTAAGAGTTTATAATTTAAGGGGTTTAAACCATTTGAAGCCTAATGTTCATTCCAACTAAACCCAACATTTTAAATGCATGTTTTTAAAACAGTCAACGTCACGGGTGGAAAGGAAGGTCAAGTGGAAGCGTGGCCACATGCACGTGTCCCCTGATGAGATTCCGACTCAGAAAAGAAGACCTGCAGCGAGAGCAGCACTGGGGCAGCCGAGAGGCCTGCCCACGGCCTGGACCAGGCGGCAGGCTGCGCAGTCCCGTGTCCTGAGCAGTCCCGTGTCCTGAGCAGTCCCGTGTCCTGAGCAGTCCGTGCCCAGCAGCAAAGCCCCCCTCCCTGCAGCACAGACCGGCCGTCCCAGCGCTCGTCGCACTAAGTTCACCGTCTCAGAGCCACCCTCCCTGCGCCCCGTCTCCGCCAGGACCCCTGCTCTCGACTCCACGGTCTGGCTCCCGCACGTGCCTGCACCTTCCCTCCCGGCCCCAAGGCCTTGCGCCGCTCCGAACGGACTGTCAGCGGCGTGTTCACAACTCGTCCGGAACCGACCGGGACGAGGCTCCTCCCGGCCACACCAGGAAGGACACCGCCTGCGAGACCTTTGCCCTCGGGGTCGCCCTGCCGTGCCGGCCGTTCTTTCCCTGGACACCCGCACGTCGTCCTCAGAAACCATCTCCAGCAGCGGGTCCCTCACGGTGGGCGCCCCGCCCTGCCTCGGCTGCTGGGCCTGAGCGCGCCGGGAGGGCGGGACCCGCTCACGGGGTGGCGGGGAAGGAGGCAGGAAGGGCAACCCTAGGTCACAGGCTTCCGAACTGGCCGGACCCAGTACAGGGTGACCTCACGGAAGCCTGCTGTCCCACACCAAACACGTGTGTCCCGGTTTCCACTGTCCTCACAGGCACCCTCCTTCCGGAGGCAGCAGAGAGACCTGTTGTGGGCGGTGGGCACGGATGTGCTTGGGCACAGGAGAAAGTCTGCACGAGCCCCGGCGGGCAGCTCCGTTGGTTGGAGCGTTGTCCGGATACATCAGGTTGCAGGTTTGATCCCCAGTCAAGACGCATTCAGGAATCAACCAACCAAAGCGTAAGTGAAACAAAAAAATTGCTGTTCCTCTCTCCCCTTCCTTTCTCTCTAAAATCAATGAAAAGAGTCCCAAGAGCATGCACCCACCGGTAACCACGGAATCAGACACTGGGAGTTTCTTTTCATCTTGGAAGTTTTCTTTCTCAAAAACACGGGACTTTTAAAACTGGCAAACGTGGGGGATCCCAGGCACAAGGCGCTGCGCCAGTAACAGTTCCAGCCCCCCAGCCCCCACCCACAGCTCACAGCTCCCACTCACAGCTCCCACTCACAGCCCCCAGCCCACACTCACAGCCCCCAGCCCCCACTCACAGCCCACAGCCCACACTCACAGCCCACACCCACACTCACAGCCCCCACCCACACTCACAGCCCCCACCCACACCCACACTCCCAGCCCCACTCACAGCCCACAGCCCACACTCACAGCCCACACCCACACTCACAGCCCACACCCACACTCACAGCCCACACCCACACTCACAGCCCCCACCCACACCCACACTCCCAGCCCCACTCACAGCCCCCAGCCCATACTCCCAGCCCACTCCCACAGCCCACACCCCAGCCCACTCTCACAGCCCCCACCCACACCCACTCTCACAGCCCCCACTCACAGCTCACAGCTCCCACTCACAGCCCCCACTCCCAGCTCACAGCCCCCAGCCCACACCCACTCTCACAGCCCACACTCCCAGCCCACAGCCCACACTCAGCCCACACCCACAGCCCGCCTGAGCGCGGGCAGCCGGCCGGTGCAGATGCCAGACCCGAGGGAAGGCCTTCCTTTCCAATGGACACGGGATTGGTCGATTGAACCAAAAACCTAACCTGCGGCCACTCCCTAGGAACGCCCTCGGACCGTGCGCCGGTTATCAGGGAACGGGGAGGGTGAGGCGCCCCCGAGACATCAGAACCGAGCCTGTTTACAAAGGGCACCGTGGTCCACGCGCCCCCGCGCCCCCCGCCGAGACAAACGGAGCTGCTTACGAAGCTGTTATCCTGGGAGCTGGCCTGGGACTCGGAGCTGCTCTCCGTGGATTCGGTCTCCATCTCCCCGAGGTCCACGGGATGCCTGTGGGATCAAACAGGCACCGTCACCGCTCAGCAAAGCCGGAGGCTCGCGGGAAAAGGGAAACCCTTTCGGAGTTTTTTTTTTTTTTAAAGGCCTACTTTCACAGTTTGAAATAAATTACCCAGGTAATCTTTAGAATATTTATCTTAAAAACAAACAAAACCCCACATATTTCCAGGTTTCCTAAACTCGCTTTTTCTAGCTACAAAATGTAAATTCAGCCCAGGAAGCAGACTCCACCCCCGAGCCGCCCCCCAGCCTCAAGCTGCGGATGGAAGTGGACGGGAGGGGACCGCTGGCTGCCATGGCACCTCCTGCCTCGCAGGCGACAGCTGCTCGGTCGGGCGGAGGAGCGGGGGCAGGAGGACAGAAGGCCCTGCGACCTACATTTCCTGCAAGTCACATCCTTCTTCGGTGGGAGGGTCCCAGAAGTGCAGGGCCACCTTCCAGAGCTTGATCTGCTGGTCCCACGAGCGCCGGCTGTACTTCTTGAACTTGTTGGGGGTCTTGGGGTGAACACCGGGCTGGCGAAGGTGCCTGCGGGGAGGGAAGGATCCTGGCACTCAGCACTCAGGCCTGCACAGCCCGACGGTTACCCGACTCTAAGGCTAGGACTGCTACGAATTAGATCCACGATCCACCACAGCACGGGGCGGCCGCACCACCACCACCACCTCTGCCTCTGCAGTTCCTCCTCAACCTATGCCCCCAAAGTGCGCCCGAACCCTAGTCCTGGGGGGCACATGTCCAGAGCTGCCCGCCCCAGGCACTGCTCAGTGTTCTCAGGAAGACCTTTCCCACTGTTCTTAGCGACGTGGCGTCCTGAGACTGCTGCGGGTCTTGAGAACTGAGATGGTCACCACATTCTGATGGCAAATACGTGGTTTTAAACCTTCTCTCCTCGGCCACCAGCCCTGCTTTGTTTACGTGAGCAGCTGGCTCTGCAGTGCCAGCGAGGCGGGACGACGCCCGCGGCTGCCTACCTCGGGACCTCTCGGATGTAGCGGTCGTAGGCCATGGTGTTCTTCCCATAGTTGATCTGCTTCTGCCTCCGCATCAGGACGCTTTCATCCGTCTCCAGGTCGGCAGGCGCTGCGCACGGCGCCCTGGAGTCACAGCTGGAGAGAAGGACGTTACCGCCTGAACAAGCCTCGCCACTCCCGTCACCACGCAGACAGCGCAGACGCACAGAGCGGAGGCCTGTCCCGGGCTTCCCACCCCATGCGGCCCAGAGCCTCTGTCCGCCCGGGAATAAGCGCGTCACAGACACCACATCCCCAACGCGGTGCTGAGGACGGCTGCTCGCTGGCTCCTTCGCAGCCAATCACAGGTCAGCTCGGTTAGGAAAGAACGGGAGGGCGCGTACCTTCCCAGCGGCGACTTCCTCTCTCTCCCGCAGTCGTTGATGAGGAGCTTCCTTTTGTATCTGGGGGAGAAGCATTGGTAAGAATCCACCCTGAATCTTTCAGAGCGAAACAGGACTCCGCCTCCGAGAGGTGCGGTCCGCGGGGGGAGCGGGGGGGGGGGGGGGGGGGAGCAGGCGTCTCTATCACCGCCTCCCAGTCCCTCTCTCTAAGATAAAGGTTACGATAAATCACGTGTCAGGGCTGGGGAACGTGTGGCCCGCAGGCCGCATAGGACCCTGAAGTCACCTGGTCTGGCCCTGCCCAGGCAACAGGGGTGAGTTAATGAAATGTGTGACCGAATAGAGCAGGCTAGTTCTAAGTTGATGATGTCCTGTGGCCGCGAGTGATGTCATCAATGCCCACATGGCCCTTGGCAGGAAAAGGCGCCACCCCGAGAGAAAGTGCTTGCAGCTGCCGCCCAGACCCCTGCGGCCTCAAGGCCTCGGCCGGACGCAAGCTCGAGGCCAAACGGACCTAAGTAGCGAGATCCAAGCCATAGAGGCCGACACCCCCAAGCCCCGGGGCCTAAGGAAGGTGGGAATGAGCAGCTTTTCTCTCTACACCACCCCCCCTGCTGGCAGGACCTGCGTGCCTGCCGGGCCGCTCCCCCCCCCAGACCCCCCCCCCCCCCCCCCCCGCCTTCTCAGACTGGGGAGGAGGCGGCACAGCCCCTCCTGCTCCTCGCGGCTCCCAGCTCTGCAGACCGTCCCCCGGGGCCAGTGCCGCCGGACACCGAAACCAACCACCCCTCGAGCTACAAGGTCCTGGAGTGTCTAAGTGACGTCCCAGTCACTGCCCCTCCCACGAGGTAAACTCTCACCCCACCCCCGTCTCTGCAGCCCAGGCACAGGGGGCAGGGCCCCCACCCGCCCCCACCCCCGGTAGCTACAGCAGCACCCCGGGAATGAGACGCCCCTCCCACTTCCCAGGGCTCCGTTCTCTCAGGACCCCCTGAAAGACTGGCTCGGGTAGGACAAACCCTTGTCACGTTCTCAGGCTGCTGGTGAGCTGTGCCACCCGCCACGAAGCACAGCCAGCCGCCTTCTCACCGCCCCACCCCAGGAGCCAGGCAGGCCGTCACCGGGGCCCAGCCCGGCAGCACCACAGCAGCACCTGGCACAGCGGGCGACCGCAGGGTGGCCCCCACAGGGCAGGGCACCGCTCAGCGACAGCCTGTGAGGTCACCGAGGAGCGAAGAGGGACCCAGCCCAGCAAGCACACGGGCCCGCGAGGGTGGCGCCAGGCACGCTGGGAGCCGGGAGCAGGCGACGCGCCAACCAAGTCAGCCAGCCTCAGGCCACAGCCGGCAAACCAAGACCCACACCATGAAACACGTCCCTCAGAGCACCGGCCCACCCGTCAACGCCCCCCGCCCCGCCCCCGCCGGCACCAGGGCCACGCCCTCCTGGGTCGACACACTTCAACACGCAGGAGCAGGCTGAACTCCGAGGCGCTCAGTGGGTCAGACGGCAAAGAGAGGCCCCAGACACTGGTGACGTGTCAGCGAGGGAGAAGCAGGCTCCGGCGGCGCCATCTGAACCCTCATGAGTCCCGGAAGAGGACGTGCCTTGGAGTTTGGGAGAACCTGGACGTACAACAGTTTGGGGTACAACTGCAAGGGGTTCAGACTCCAAGTCAGGGGCCCGCCCTGAGCTCTGGCCATTCACGGCTGTTACCTGAGCCAGGTGTCAGCCAAGAGCGCCTGCTCTCTGAAGAGCGCCCCTCCTGCCTGGGGCTGGGCGCTGGGTGGGGCAGGCCGGGCACATCACGGTGGCCCTCTGCCGTCGGCAGAGGTCGGGGGACAGCCACTAAGACAGGGGCCTCACCTCTCAGCGAGCAGTCACCCAGGGTCCCACCCGGAGTCCCTGCCGACAGCCCTGGTCCATTTCTACCAAGTTCCCAGCAGCGGCTCACCTGCTGGTCAGAGACCGGCCTGTAAGTACCGTGGCCCTAACAGCACCCGTTCACATCCGTCACTTACACCACGGGAGGCACTGCAGCGGCCTGGAGCACGTACGTACCTTGCAATTTCTTTGTTCACCCTGGTCCTCATCTCATCCTCCTCCACGGCGCTCGCCCAGTCCGCACACCGAGGCCGGGGCTTCGGGGCCTCGGGGGTGGTGAAGCTGCGGAAGACGGACGTGCACGTTTGAACCGCGACCCTTTCCAGCGGGGCACAGGAAACGGCCAGGGGGCCGTGGAGCCCCAAGGGAAGGGCTTCTGGGAATCTGCCCGACATGCACTCGCTCCCGGGCCTGGCTCGGTGGGGTTTCCTGTGCACCCACCACGTGCCGGGTTGGCCAACCCTGAGGACAGAGGGTGCTGTGTGCTCAGTGCTGCTGGAGCTACGGGGGGGGGGGGGGTGGGGGGGGGGGGGGCGGGGGGGGCAGGAGGCAGACAAGGATCCATCAGCAGAGAAAGGTGCCTAATACAACTCATTCCTTTATTGGTAAACCAAGCTCGTTTTGTGTAAATAACACACTTGGTGCTAAGTAGAGTGGCCAGCACCATAAGCTCCTTAGTAAACTGTGGCTCCTATTTACTTTTCCGTGCACACGATTAAGGGTGCAGACTACGTCACATAACTACAGTGGGGGAGGGGGTAAAAGTAGACAGTGGAGCGCTTGCTGCACTGGGACCTCGTCTACCGGAGAGGCACCCCTGGAGCCGGGGTCTAGGAGCTCAGCACGACCGAGAACTCAGGAAACCTTTAGTCCAGATCAGGCAATACGGAGCCATAAGGCTTGATGCCAAGAGTTGCGGCGGCTAGAGTTGCTGGTCTTCATAGATTAGATGCAAAGTTACATTCTCACATTCCCTCGTTTCCTATTGGTGAGTCAAAACTAGGCTAAGCAATAAGCGCTCTTGTACATTCTAGATGCCAACCAATGACAGGCTTTGAAAACGCAGGAACAAATGGTTATCCCTTTACCTTATCAAACTGGATTCCAGAAGTTAATTTCCAGAGTCTAAAAATGGTCGGCAGGGCAAGGAATCAGATTAATGAACCAAAAGTTAAGCTGAATGAGTAACGGAGCCACACTAGCCTACAGGCGGTGCAGGCCTGGGTCTGCGGCCACAGCAGGTTCCGACACAGGCCCTCCGGCTGCGGGGCGTGGGCGTGGGCCCGGGAGACTTCCTCTGGGTCTCCAGCCCACTTCTCAGACTCGGCAGGTTCTAGTCAGCCTCCTGCCCATCCTAGGCCGAGAGCACCGCTGGGGAAAGTGCCCCAGAGGAAGCAAAGCCTGTGCTACCCACTCAGCAGCCCCTCCCAGAGGGACCACCTCCGCTCCAGCTGCCCACCGGCTGGGGGAGGAGAGCTGTGCACAGCGGAGGGCCTGGAAGGGTAAGGCGCCCTGCGGCTGCTGCTGAGCTACAGGGCCCCCGCGGGGACAGAGCCCTGCATCTCCCGCTGAGTGGGGCCCCTGGAGGTCTGAGCGGGGAGCTGGATCTGGTGGGGCGGTTTGGTCCCAGCTCCTAGTCCCCCACCTGTGCCGACACCGCGCCTCTGGGCCCAAAGTGAGGGGTCCGCGCACTCAGACCCCACAGCTTCCCCACAGCGTCCTGCGGCCCCTGGCGCCTGCCCAGGCCCGGTGCGCTCCCCATCCTCTCCCTCTTGGCAAAGATGAGGGCCTCAGCCCTGGAACCCCGAGTGGGACTCGATGCCTAACTGCACCCAACTCATCAGCAGGCAGTGCGAGTCCCGCCCTGAGCCCCTCTGCTCCACCTCCCGGCACCCGCTTTCCCTGCGCTTCGCAGCCCTCCCACAGGGCCAATGCGCCCCACCCGGGGCCTCCACCCCGGACCCACAGGGACGACCTCCGGGTCACCCCAGGCCTTCCCGACGGGGGCGCTGAACAGCTCGCTGCCTCGCCACCCCCGGCCCCTGGCGGCCAGGCCTCGCCTCCGAGCGCCCGTCTCACTGGCGACCCGACCAGGGCGCAGGCAGCAGAAGCGGAACCTGGCCCGGGGCGGCCCGGCTCCCAGCCCAGAGGACAGGAGGTCCCCGACGGGCGGAGGGTCTGCACTTGCCCCTCACCCCGACCGACGGCGCGCCCCGACTTCTGGGCTGGGCCCACATGGGCGACTGCCCCAGCCGCACCGGAGTCTGAGGACCCGTGGGGCCCCGCGCCGGCCGGGAACACGCCGGGGCTGACACCGATCGCGGGGCCCCTCCCGAGACCCACCCGGCCGACTAACGCGCCGGCGCCGACCCAGCCCGCCCGCGTCCCGCCCGCGCGCAGGGCCCACCTGTCGGGTCTGCGGTCAGCCGGCTTCGCGGGGCCCTCGGCGTCCTCCGCCGCCCGGTGCTGGCCGTCGGCTCTGCGCTTGCGCCCCAGGCTCCATCTCGCGGGGGGCGGCGGGCTGTGGGCGAGAGGCCGCGTCAAGGCGGGCGAGCCGGGCCGCGACTCCCGCCGCCCGCACCCTCGCCTCGCACCCCCGCCCGGCCTCACCTGGCGTCGCGGTCGCGGCGGCTCCGGTACGACGGGGGGGTTCGCGGGCTGCAGGCCATGGCGAGGCGACGACGACCGGAGCGTCCTGTCCCGCGGCGCAGACCGACGGCGCGCCCCGCCCCCAACCGCCTTTATCCGCCCCGCGCGCCCCGCCCCGCCCCGCGCCGTCCCGCCGGCGGGCGAGACCATCGGGCCGCGGGGGGAACCCGCCCGGACGCGCGCCGCGCAGGCGGCCGGCCCAGGACGGCGGGAGCCGCCAGACCGCCGCTCGGACGCCGCGGGCTGCGGACGGGGCGACGCCGCGGGGCCCGGGAGCGCGCCTCGAACGGGTCCCCCCGCGCGCAGGTGCGCGGGCCCTCGGCGCGGATTGGACGCGCCTCCGCGGGCGGGGGAGGGGCGCTGGCGGGAGATTCGGGCGCGCGGCGCGCGCAGGGAACCAGGGCCCGGCCCTCCCATTGGTCCCCGCCTGGGCGGGGCCGGCTCCCATTGGCCGCGCGCCGGCCGCCGTCTCCGCGCTGGCGGGAACGGAACCCGGAAGCGGCGGCAGCGGCGCACAGCCCGTTCTCTCCCGTCGTCGGTCTGGTTTGCGGAGCTGGGGAGCCACGACCCTCGCCCGCGGGGACCGCCGCCCGGCTCGCTCCTCCCGCGCGAGCCCCGCCCACACCCCAGGGGAGCCCGGCGGGTGAGGAGGCCCCCGGAGGAAAAGCGGACGTTCAGGACGAGGAAACCGGAGTCCACCTCGTGTTTAACGTTTTACTTACTGATTTTAAAGAGGGCGGGCGAGAGAAGCCTCCATTTGTTCCCCTTACTGGGGACGCTCCGGCCACCTGGGGTGTGGGGTGTCTGACCCACTGGCAGGCCGGCCAGGGCTCCTGCGCTTTTCAGCGGCTTGTGCACCACTTTGCTGAAGGCGTTGTGGGCCCAGCAGCAATATGGAGCTTAGTCCCCTGAGCCTGGGAGCAGGCCACCCCACAGGACAGGTGAAAGCGCAGGACGGAGGCCTGGACCTGCAGGGCCCCGGACGCTGACCACAGCCCCTTCAACCAGAACACCTCCCTCAGGTGCCTGGAAATGGGCCGAAACCCCCACCCCAGCTAGGCTATCAGAGAGGAGGGTTCTTACAGCAGCGGCCTCCCTTTTCTTCTTACTCTGAACAAAGCACCCACATTGAAGTGCGTACAATGCTGCCATTTTTAAGACGGCTTCTCTCCAACTGCTTGAATATGGTGGGGGGGGGGGATATTTCACTTAAAGAAAGCACACTTAACTTCAGGCTAATGTTTTATTCAATACTAGATCACTTAGCTACAATAGACTTGTCTTTATGAAATTAACTTTCTTTTGTAGTAAAAACCTCCCTAGGCAGCATCTGAAATTCCAGGCTGAGGCTGGGAGTGGTCCTGGCTGCCTCCTCTAATGCCTTCATCTGCTGAGCACCCCAAGACCCACAAATTCTCTGCTCCCCAGTCCCTTGGGTGAGGTGGGCCAACTGGGTCCATCACCCCTGCTTAAGATGACCAGTTTAGGGGGCTTAGGTCTCGAGTCTGAGGCTCCTGCAGCCACGCCTCCCAGAGCTGGGTCCTGGCACTGCCTTTCGCCTCCCCACCAGGAATTGTAAGACACCCTCAGTGCCTTGACCACTGGCACGTCCCCTGCTGAGCCAGGTGGGCCTGTGGGGCTGCGGCCAGGCCTGTGCTTGCGTTCTGACACGCTTGTGTGGATGTAGGATGTCACGGGGGTGCTTGGTCTTCAGCTCAATGCCTCCCGCCAGGAATCTAAGGCGTGGCTCTTCCCTGGGCTCTTGGGGCAGCAGAAGGCACGTAGGTAATGAGCCTCCCGGGCAGGAGTGGCCCCAGGAGCACACAGGTAGGGACAGGTGACGGGGCAGCCAGGCCCCTGCCCAGATCCTCATGGGAAGCCCAGGGTCTCCATGGGCAGGAGTGGTACTTCCTGTGGCCTCCAGGGGCAGCCACCAGAAAGCCCCAGGTGGTGCCTCCTCTGGGGTGACAGCCAGGTCTCCCCTCCACTGTCAGGCTCTGCCCCAGGTCCTCAGCGCAGCTCCACGGGGCCAGCAGCAGACTGAGCACAGCCGTCTGGATGAACCTGGTCGGTGTGTAAAAAGGGGCAGGTGTGCTCCATGACTTTAAGGCAAGTGGCCCCAGTGAGGGGCGTCCGGGACACGCCAGGTCTCCCAGACAGCTCAGGGGCCCAGAATACTCAGCAGTGGGCCCAAGCCGTGCTCTCTGACCTGTACCCACCCGCACCCAGAGGAGTGGGAAATGGAGGCAGAGCCCTGAGACCCATCCCACGGCCCTGCCCGAACTTCAGCAGAGAAGTTCTAAACAAGCCCTCGTCCTCTGCAGCTGGGAAAGCAGCCCACGGCCGCTCCCTCGCCCTGGCCTGGCCAACTCAGCGCACGGCGCACACGTCCAGGATGCAGAAGCGCGCACGGCAGGTGGGGCAGGGCACACGGCTGGCCAGCCAGGTGTCGGGGCGCTGCGGGTCCTGGCGGCTGGCAAACCACTTGCCCATGCAGGTGAGACACCACATGGGGCGGCAGTAGCACTGTTGGCACTCGCCCTCGGCCGCCTCCTGGCACGTCTTCACCAGCTTCACACTGGCACGTGTCTGCATGCAGCCGATGCAAGCCTCCAGCTCCTGCAGGTGGTGCAAGAGGGTCACGGGAGGCGGGCGGACACCCCAGTGGGGCTCCCCCCCGCCCCTACAGGGACCTGCCCGTGGGGGCCCAGCAGTGAGAAAACGCTGCCCAGCCCCACCTGGCTGCTGGGGACCGAGTATGCCGGGTTAACCTCCACCAGGGAGGCAAACGTCTCCAGGAACAGGTCGCCCAGGCTCTGGCGGATGACCACGTTGGCCGCGCTGCGGATGGGCGCCCGGAGCTTCTCGCACAGCTCGCCGTACTCTGTGGAGTTGAGCCTGCACGAAGAGGGGGCTGCTGGGCTAAGGCCACTGGACACAGGCCCCTCTGCAGGGCAGGACCCTAAGCCCAGGTAGTCTGGCCAGAACCCTGGGACAGGCATCAGGGAGGCCCAGGCTGCACCCTGAGGGTGACCGGGGTGCTCACAACCAAACAGAACATGGAGGCTTGGGCCTGGCCCAGCTGCCAATGAAAACGAGCCAGCAAAGACAGCCCTGAGCCGAGCCCACAGCCCCGGCGCGCCTGCTTGCCCCCACAGGACACAGGGAGGATGGCAGCTGAGACAGTCCGGCCCTTGGCAGGTTCAGGACCAAGGAGGGTCCCAGCAGGTTGGCCACGGCCTCAGCAGCATGGGAGGACCTCGGCTCCAGCCTGAGCTTCAGGGGTGCAGCCACCAGGCTTCTGTCCGCCCCACCCCAAACATCCCGGTGTGCTCCGGGGAAGGGGCAGAAGGCAGCTCAGAGGACAGCATGGACAAAGGACGAGGGGGTACTGTGGGGAAACAAGGGGAATGGGGCCAGGGAGGAGGCCAGGGGTGGGTTGCAGGGGCCTTGATCGAGGGTCACACTGGAGGCCCTCCCACCCATCGCCTCCCAGGACCCAAAGACCAGACCGGGTGCCAGCTGGGCCCGGGCCTCAGCGGACCCAGCCCTGCCCGCCCCGCCGCCTACCGGATGTCGAAGGCCTGCACCGCAGGAATGACACTGGCAACGCGGATGGTGAGCAGCTGCACGGGCAGGTTCGAATCTGGCGAGAGCTCGTGCTGCTGCGACTCCGTCACGGTCAGGTGCACGTCCTGCTGCTGGGCCACGTGCACACGGTACGTGGTCACCTTCATCACCCATGTGTCTGTCACGATGACACGGGCACCCGGGGCCCCGGTGGCAAACTTGTCAATCCGCCGGAACTCAGTGTCGACAGAGGAAGCGACAGCCTGCCAGCCCGACTGTGGGAGGGCGTAGAGGGCCAGGGTGCGGGCCAGCGGGTGGCGGGCCCACCGGTCCCGGGACCAGTAGTAGATCAGGGTCCAGGAGATGGTGGGCAGGGTCACCGCCAGGAGGAGGAAGAGCCGCCAGGCCTCAGGGGCCTGGCTTGGGGAGTAGAGCCGCTTCTCCGAGGCTGCAAAGCACATGCCCACGTAGTAGCCTGCAGGGGAGGGAGCGGCCTGAGCAGAGGTCGGACTGCCAGGCCCGCATCCGCCCCTGGTGGTGCCCACTGAGCGTCACAGTGCTGTCTCTGCACCTTCCAGGGGGCCACTTCTCTCGTCCCCGCCCTGGGCCTGGCCCTCTGCCCTGGTCAGTGCCCCAGGCCGGGTGGGTCTTACCCACCTCCACAGCTGGCCCGGCTCAGCTCTTGCCCACAGCAGTGATACCACAGGCAAGAGAAAAGCATTTTTAACTGACACTTTAGTTTTACACGTGTGAGTAACGAAAAAAACTACCAAAACCTAGAAAGGCAAAAATAAATACATGGGCCCTAACCGGTTTGGCTCAGTGGATAGAGCGTCGGCCTGCGGACTCAAGGGTCCCAGGTTCGATTCTGGTCAGGGGCGTGTGCCTTGGTTGTGGGAACATCCCCAGTGGGGAGTGTGCAGGAGGCAGCTGATCAATGTTTCTCTCCCATCGATGTTTCTAACTCTCTTTCCCTCTCCCTTCCTCTCTGTAAAAAAAACCAATAAAATATATTTTTTAAAAAATAAATTAAAAGAATAAATAAATACATGGATCTGGTGTCACCCAACAGGGAACTGCCCACTGGCCCTCCCCGGGCCTCCTGGCTCTCCTGAGGAGCAGATCGGAGCTTGGCCCACGCTAACTGGAACCTCCCGTGCCAGATATGGCAGTAAGCCAAGGACGGGGACACGTCACCACGTGGGAGCCAGCGCCCAGCACAGGCAGGCCACACTGGGGCCAACCTGCACGTTGAAGTGAACGGAGCAGACAGCGAAGGTGTGCAGTGGCTGGTTTGAGATTGCAAAGTTAATAGTAACATTGGCTGTTGGTCTAGTCACTACATCTCAGGATAATCTGTTGTGTTGCAACAGATATTATGTCAATAAAGTTTCAAAGCTTTTGAAAACGAATTGAAAAAAATAAAAACAAAGCCCTGTGTCTGGCCACAAGATAGGCTTCACCAACATTTTGAAAGTTGCCAAGAGTGGGAGGGGTTTGGGTGAAAAGGTGCGGAGATTGGGGATATGAAGTACACAGCACAGGGAATATAATCCATGTTTTAACGAGGTACGCTGCCAGGTGGGTGCCAGACTTATGGGGTAAACCCCTCACTTGGAATTAATGTAATATTGTAAGTCAACTGTAATTGAAAGGTGAAAAACCATGACGACCGGCTCCACCAACTCCCCCAGGCGTGGCCTGCCGGAAGCACTCTGCCCCTCAGTTCTGGTTCCCACAGGCACCCCCCCCCCCTGCACTTCGGACCTCAGCCCAGCCCCGGGCTGCTCCCCACACCCACCGGGACTGCTGCTTCCGGCTGCGAGCTGAGAACCCCTCCCTGTGTCCACAGGCCTGCAGGGGGGGTGGCCACAGCCACCTGCGGTCCCAGCCCGGGCCCGCCCCATACCCTCCAGCGGTCCTCTACCTGGCACCCCGCTCTTCAGCCAGGCCCGACCCACCCGCGGACAGCTCGCGCCCAGAGACCGGCTAGCTCCTGGGTCGCTGCCCAGCACAGCCCCTGAGCGTCCTGCCGTCCTGGCCACACACGGGCTTTCCAGTCTGCACCTGTGACATCCTGCCCCCGCCCCCGCCATGATGTCACCCATCCCGCCTGCCCTTCCCACACCCGCTTTCCCAGGCCTGGGCCAAGGTCCCTCCGTTGGGATCAGTTAACTTGGGCTCCTCTCCTCGGAACTGCGGCCACAGGACCGTTCTCCACCCGCCCAGCTGCCGCCTGCGTGGAACACACGGGCGGTTGGCCCACCGCCTCGGGCGCTCGGGGCAACGGGGGATCCCGGAACCCTCCCTCCGAGGGAGGTGTCCCCGCGGCCCAGCCGCCGAGGGGGCCCAGAGCTTGGGAGGGGAGCGGGCCTCACCCAGCGGCAGCAGCGAGTGGCACAGCAGCGTGGCGGCCGTGCGGCGCTGATGGTAGCGCACGAAGGCGGCGTCTTCGCTGCCCAGCCAGCCCGACAGCAGGTTCTGCACCGTGAGCCCGGCCGAGTGGAACTCGGTGGGCGTGAACACGAAGCACACGGCCAACACCAGGTAGGCCAGCGTGAAGGTGACCTCGGGGCTGTCCATCGCGCCGCCGCCGCCGCCGCCGCCACCCAGACCCGCGGCGAGGCCACCCCCCACGGCGCGGAAAAGGCCCGAGCGTCCCGGTCCCGTAGGGGCCGAGCGGCGCGGGGTGCTCTGGGAGATGGAGTCCCACCACGGGCGGGCGAGAGGCACTCTGGGAGATGGAGTCGCCGCGAAGCCCCGCACTCGGCCGGAAGCCGTGAACTGCCCCCAGTCCTCGCGAGGGTTCGGCTCCTCCTCAAGCCCCGCCTGAGGGCGGTGCTGCGCCGGTCCCATTTTACAGCTGGGGAAACGGAGACCCGGCGGGCGGTCCTCAGGCCCTAGCCTTTTGGCGCCCGCAGCAGAGCCCGCGATCCCGGGTCGGCGGAGGGCCCCACAGCCACCGCCAGTCCGCGAGCAGCCCTTCCCCCTCACATGCTCGGCGAGCGCCAGCTTCCAAGGACTTCCGGCTCCCGCCGCGCCCAGCGTGCCCCTCGCCCCGGAAGCACACCCTCAGGGCGCTGAGGGCGTGGCTGGACGGCGCGCCCTCCTATTGGCCGCTGGCGCTTGGGCGTCCTCCCCGACCGCGCGCTGATTGGCCGCACGCACCAACCGTCGGTATTTGAATCGGCGGCGGGCGGACCGAGTCCGGGACTGGCGCCTCCCGCTCCGTCCTCGGCTCTGCGCGGCGGCCGGCAGGTAAGGCGGCTGCTCGCGGCGGGGCGGGCTCCGCTCCAGCCTCGGCCCCTCCGGCGGCAGGTGGGCGCCGGCCGAGTCCACCCCTAACGCGAGCCTCCCTCCCGCGGCTCCTCCTCGGGGGCCGCTTGCCCGCAAGGCCGCTCCCCCCGGAGCCGTCGCCGGCCTCCCCGGCTCTCCGGTCGTCCTCCCGGACCGTTCGTCCGTCGGACAGCCCCCTCGCTCCCCCGGGACCTCGTCCAGCCTCCACCCCCCCCCCTCGCTGCTACCTGCGAGGGCGCGTCCCCGCCAGCCCCCTGCCGACGCCCCGACGCCCTCGGCCGGGAGCGTCCCCACCACCGGCCCCACCCGCATCCGCGGCCACACCTGGGCCCGTGGGCAGCAGAAGCCGAGCCTGAGCCTCACAGCGGCGTCGGCTGTGCCGCCCCTCCCCGGGCCGGGAACCGCCGGGAGGGGCCCTGCCCTGTGTCCCCCAGCTGCCAAGGCCAGACACCCGTCACCCTGGTTTATCTCCTGCTTCCGCCCGAGCGGGGCCCGCCGGCCCGCCCACGCCCCCTTCTTTCCCGGCCGCCCTGCCCCCTGCCCAGCCCCCGCCCCCAGGCCCCCGCCCAGCGCGGCTGCTCCTCCTCGGTTGTCGTGTCGGTGACCATCGCAGGGGCTGCGGGAGGGAGGAGCAGCCGGACTGGAGGCCCCGATGTGGAAGCTCCTGACTCCGCTTGGGAGGGCCTGGCAGCCCCGCCTCCCTGCTGTTTCCTGTGGGGCCCGGGGCTCTGCCCCCCATTTCCTCCCAGGCCAGCACTCCCTGTCTCCTGACTTCCACCGCAGAGTCCGGGCGAGAACCTGGTTCTCCCCTGTAGCTGAAGGCCCTTCTCGCGGTAGCCGCCAGCCCCGTGGACGCCCCTCCCTGCAGGGCCAGCTCCGGCCACGGCTGTGTTTGGGGGGGGGGGCCCTCAGTGCCCTCAGTGACACCACTGCCTGCCTCTCCAGGATGAGTCTGCTGATCCCCAGTGACGAGAATGTCACCGCCGACAGGCGCGCAGAAAGCTGCGACTTCCTGTTTGCACCACCCGACCTCAGCGGAAGGTCGCCCGTGCTCCGGCCGTCACAGAAGGAGAATGTGCCGCCCAAGAGCACGGCCAGGGCTCTGAAGGTGGGTGCCGTGCCCTCTGCCCGCCCCGGGCCACTCAGCCTGCTTTCCTGGGACTTGGGAGCCCAGGGCGAGCAGCCTGCCAGGTGGGGCTGAAGGCGGGAAGGGCTGAGCAGGCGCTCCCTCCCCAACAGGTGACTTTCCAGACGCCTCTGCGGGACCCGCACACACACAGGATCTTGACCCCCAGCATGAGCAGCAACCTCGAGGCCTGCTGTGCCCCGGGTGACGCCATCGGAGTGGAGAGCTCCCCTCGAGCCTGGACCCACAGAGAGGAGTAAGTGCCGCTCTGTGCCGTCTGGTGGGCGTGGCAGGGCAGCTGTGTCTGCCGGCTGTCGCCTCTGGGCTTCTCCGGGTCTCTGCGCTGAGCTTGGCAGTGCGAGCCCAGAGCACTTGGCACCTCAGTGCCCTGGCCAGCACACTGGCCTCGCTTCCCGTTCCTCTGACTTCATAGAGTGCCTGACCAGGCCTCCGTGCTTCGCCTCTTTTTTCTGCATCCACCGGGGTCTCCCTTGCCCGCCAGTCGGCCGCGTGTTCTTCACGCCGAGCCTTGGAGACGCGCAGGCAGATGGCTCCTTCAGGGGCTTGTCTGTGGGACCTGGTCGGATCGCGGCCGGGATCGGGGTTAAACCCCCGCCTTTCACCAGGAGGCGCCGCACCGCAGCCTCCCAGGCGTTCGGTGTTTGGCGTGGCTGGTGGTCGGCGGAGCAGGTGCCGCCGCTCTGTCTGAACTGGAGGACCCTGCTGGGGGCCCTTCTCCCGAATGTGGCTGAACTGACCCCCCTGGGCCGCCAGAGTGGGGAGGGGCCTCAGGCACATGGTTGCTCTGACTTCTGCTGACTTACGCTGTTGAAAACTTGCTTTTTCTCTTAAGCAGTTTCAGAGGTACAGAGAAAGGGATTCGAGTAAAATGTCCCCACTAGACCCTTCACCTACCTTGCGCAAAGCATCCTCGGGCCGTGTTCCCATTCCCTGTGGAAGCTTCTGGAACCTGTATCTGTTTCTCTCCGCAGGTCTCCTCGCTGCTTTTCAAAGTCACTTTGTATTTTTTTTAAATTCAACTGAAAGAGGTTAGAGTGACTCCGGTGCTGTTCTTTGGTAGCAGCCCCGGGAAGGAAGGGAAGCGGCTCCGAGCGGCCCGTGGGGCACGTGCTGTGGGAGGCTAGCCCGAGGACAGGGTCCACAGAACCTTTTTTCTGTCCTTAGCTGATGTTTTCAGGGTAGACAAAAACCTACTTAAAAAGCCAGCGGGTGCAGTAGTGTTGACTGAGTCTGTTTTTAAAAGCCAACAGTTCGCCAAGGAAGTGGACACCAAACCTACCGATGAAACTCTACAGAGACCTGCGGTGGCTGCCGCCCACCCCCCTCCCGAGGACGCGAGACCAGCCTCTGAAGACTGGCATCGCTGCCAGCCGGCCTCCGCACCCCAGGCCCGCCCGGCTCCCTCCGGCCGTCCCCAGCCCCCATCTCCACAAGGAATGTCTGACGGCCCTGGGCGAGGCTTGGAGGAAAACGATGGTTCTTACTCCCTGGAGAAAACCATTGCACCCACCCCTGAAGTTCTAGAAGATCCTCCCAGGGTCACATCCCCAGACAGAACAGAGGACCCTCCCAGAGCCACAGGAGAGAGCTCAAACGGACCCCCTGCCTCCTCAGCCGAGGCCCCCTCGCCCCCTGCTGCTCACCCCCAAGTAGCCCTCGGAGAAGACCCCACCACAGACCTGCCTGGGGCCCTGGCCAGCCCTGAGGACGCTTCTGGTCCTGAGAGCACGGCCCCGGCCGGTCCTCTGGAGGCTGGAGGGGCGACGGCCCCAAGTCCTCGGGAGGAGGAGACCAGTGGCCAAACGGCCGGCTCTTCGGGCAAGGGGCCCGTAAGGCTAGAGTTTGACTTTTCTGATGATGCCACCAGCAAAAGGCCACGCCCACCCAGGAAACTGGGGCGGAAACCAGAGGCGAGGCCGGAAGCGCCCCCTGCGGAGGCGGGCGAGGGTCCCGTTCCTCCTCCCCGGGGGGCTTACAGCCTGGACTGGGACAAGCTGGAAGACCCAAACTTCAACCCGTTCGGGGGCCACGGAGAGCCCTGTGCCCCGGGACGCCCCCAGGGCGGGCCGGTGGGGCCTGGGGCTGCAGGGGACTCACCTCCGAGCAGGTAAGAGGGTGGCGGTGGTGGTGGCTGCTCCATGATTCGTGCGGAGGCCCCGGGACCAGACGGGGGGCTAGTGTGAAGTAGCCGGCAGGGAGGGCCTCCCATGTGAGCTCCCCCCCTCGTGGGCAGATAGAGGAGGGACAGCCCCACGGCGCCCAGGGCTGTCGGCACCTGTGCCTGTGGGTCCTCGGGCGGGAGCCCGCGGTGCGCGCCGCCCCAGCTGCCGGCTGCTCGGGGGCAGCTGCTTAGTGGCCGCCCGGTGTCGGGTCATAAGAGAAGCTTAGCCGGGCCCGGTGCTCCCACTTGCACGCAGAGCCCTGACCGCCCCGCTGCCCCATCCTGGTACTTCCCAGTGAGGCCGCCCTCCTGCCACCCAGCCTCTTGACCGGCTTCCTGGTGAAAAGGACGAATGGATCACGGGGTCGCCGCCCTTGAGTTAAGCCCTCAGAGCTCCCACCTCTTCCAAGTCCTGCGAGGCTCAGGTTCTCTCGCAGGGGAGGGTGGGTGGATGGGCATCGCCGGCCGCCATCTTAGCCCTGGGCCTGGCTTTCTAGGTGAGGAGGGTGCACAGGGCAGGATCAGGGGGTGAGGTGTGCGGGCCCTGGTGACCCCGTCTCTTCAGGCAGGTGCCTCCAGCCTCAGCAGATGGCACACCTGTGATGCAGACCACGGCGGGGACGGCGGGACCGGTGGGCGAGGTACGGCGTGTGCCCGAGCGGAACACATCTTCCCACGGTCACCAGTGTTCCCATGTCCTCATGAGTCGGAGGGAGGTCAGTGGGGCCGGGTGGGACACAGCGCTGCCCACCCCCACCCCCACCCCCACCCCCACCCCCACCCCCACCCCTCTTCCTGATGAGACCGCTGAGGCTGAGGCCCCACCCGCGACCTCGACTTCTCTCGATGCTCGAGCTGAGCCAACCCGGTGACCTTGCTCTTCCGTTCAGGAGGGAACCAAGACTCCTCCAGAGCCAGCAGCTGCCCCCAGCCGTCCGGGCACTGAGCCCACAGCCCCTGCCGCCGACCCAGCGCCCCCCGAGCCTGCCTGGGACCCGAGGGAGGAGCACTTCCAAGACGCAGCTGCGGGTGCGTAGTCCCTGGTCCTCCCTGCTGTCGGCTTGCCTGCGTGAGCGTGTGTGTCGAGTGGCGTTTGCAGGCAGCTGGGTTCCCTGACTGAGCGAGGCCTCAGGCAGAAGCCGGTTTATGAAAGGGGCGTTCCCGGGAGGTTCCTTTAGGAAGGACCCTGGACATGGGCCTGCAGCCTCCCTGAGAGCAGCAGCACAGGTGTGCCTGCGGCCGTGACGGTCACAGTGCACGACCCCTGGCCTCAGAGGTCACTGCAGAGGCTGGAACCGAGACCCCACGGGGATGAGAGCAAGCGCTCAAGCCTTCCACGCGGTGCGCAGCGGTTAAGCGGCCCTTCCTACAGGGAGGTGGGCGTCTCTGGGGGAAGGTGCGCCCAGCGAGACCGTGTGACTGAGTTGCTTTAAAAGACATGAGGCTGCTGGACCAGGTCGCCCTTCTAGCTCCTAGCAACCCGCAGGCGCAGAGGCGATGGGGGGTGGGGGTGGGGTTCCCCTGGCAGGACAAGCACGCGCCCTCTGCAGGGGCGCCAGGAGCCAGGGAGGGACTGCGCTGGGCAGGCCGCCACTCCCAGGGGACCCAGCCACGTGGGTGGGTTTTGAGTCCGGCTTCTCTCGCTGAGCATGTCGGGTTGGCCCGTGTTGCAGCGTGAATGACCTGCGTGTGGACAGAGCAGCTCGCTATTCGCTCCCCAGTGGGTGGGCTTCTGTGTGGTTCCACTTCAGCTGCGCGTACGGGTTCCCTGTCTTTCGGGTGGAAGTACCTGCTCCACGTACCTAACGCCCTGAGGGGCTGCGCTTTCCCACGGGGTCTGCACCGGCTCCTCCCAGGGTGGAGCGGGGGTGGGGGCCGGGGTACCCGCTTCTGGCTGCGTGGCTCTCGCCTCCCAGCGGGGCTGCAGCAGGTCTGGGCTGCGATCTGCGCTCCTGGTGACGGGACGGTGAGCACCTTCCTTCCGTGCTCCTGGCCTTCGTGTCTGAGGAGGAGCGGCCCAGCCCTCCACCTGCTCAGCTGCCTTTTGGTGGTTACTGCGGGGTCTGGTGTTGTCTGGAGGCGGGTCCGAGCAGACACATGACGTGCAGACACGCTCTCCGGGGGGCTCTTCCCGTGAGGAGGGTGCCCTTGGCAGCACACGCGTTCACTTCAAGGCCGTGTCCGTGTTCCCTTTTGCCGTTTGTGATGTTGGTGTCCAGCCGCCGAGCTCATTGCCAAAGCCGGTCGTGAAGGTCGACCCTGGGAGTTGACAGTTGAGCTCGTGTATTTCGGTCTGTGCCCCGTTTTCAGTCAGTGTTAGGATGGCACGAGGCACCCTTCGTTTTTAAGCAAATGTTACGTCATCAGAGGCTCAAGGACCCACCTGGGGTAGTTTCGACTGGTTCTCACGTGGACCGTGTAGCCCCGGAACCTTTGGTTGTCACCCCTGTGCTTCCCAACACCCAGCAGTGCCCAGCACGGCCCACAGAACAGTCTGGTGGGGGTGGGGAGGCACAGCTGGGTGCTGGCAGTGTGAGTGGGGGCTCCGGGGAGCGGGGAAGCACCGTCCGCCGTGGGGGGCGCCGGCAGCGGCCGCACTGACTGCTCCCTCAGTTCTAGGCATGGGGGTCGACGTGGACTACCTGGAGCAGTTCGGGACGTCCCAGGTGAGCACCACCGGCCTCCCGAGGGGGCGGCTCCGGGGACTGTCCTAGTGCAGCTGTCACACGGGGCAGCCTGGGCGCTGCTTCAGGCCGAGCGTCAGGCGTCCGGGCCTCTCCTGCAGCCGTGTTCCTCAGCCACACCCCGGGTCCTGCAGAGTCCCATCCCGGGTCCCAGAGCCACTCGAGAGCACGCCGCGGGGGTCAGTCCCCCTGGGAGGCGTCGGGGCAGTGAGCACTCGGCCCTTTGGTCGCCTCACCTGGGGGCTGCTGCCCGTCAGGATGAGGGGACCCAGTTGACACGCCCCCCCCTTCAGTTTAAGGAGTCGGCCCTGAGGAAGCAGTCCCTGTACCTCAAGTTCGACCCGCTCCTGAAGGACAGCCCTGAGAGGCCTGCGCCCGCGGCCCCCACGACCAGCAGGTAGGCCGGCCTCTGCGGGGGGCTCTGCCGTTGGAGGTGCGCGGGGATCAGAGACCTCAGGCTGGGGGGCTTCATGACTGGGCCTCTGAGCATCAGGCTCTGAGCTGACGCCCTCGGCTGCAGGAGGGTTCCCCCTAACAGTGGGTTTGAAAAGGGCCGTCGGGAGGTCTGACCCGCGCGTGCGCCCCTGCTCTGCTTTCAGTGCGCCGGGCGCCGAGGCGCCTTCCGGTGGGGGCCCGCCCGAGGGCCCGCTGGTGGACCTGGACTTCCCGGCGGGGCCGGGCCTTGCTGTGAGTGCTGCTCCCCTTGTCCTGTAAGGGACGGGTTTTTATGGTTGGGGATCTGAAGGGTCAAAGGTCAGTGGGCGGGGGGCCCTGCTTGTCTCTGGTCACTGTGCAGCCCTGGAGCCTCCTGTCCCCCAGGACCTGTCCTCCCTGACGACAGGGCGGGCTGGATGGGAGAGGAGCTTGGGGCCCAGCTGGTCTCTGTCGCCCCACAGGTGCCCCCACCTCCGTGTGTGCTCAGGCCCGGGGGCCCCCTCGTGGACGTGCTACAGTACAGCCAGAGGGACCTGGACGCGGCGGTGAGGGCGAGGCCTGGGGAGGGGGGTGCTGTGGGGTGGGACCCCAGGTGTCCACTTACTCAGCCGGCCGTTGCCCAGCTGGCACACGCTCCCAGGCTGTGCCCACCGGCAGCTTGTCCTGCCCTGGCCTCACTGCCCACAGCCCCTGACCTGCCTCCTGTGTGGTGTTTTCTCTGCCACCTCCCTCACCCCCTCCCCCTCCCAAGCTGCTCCCCAGCCCACACCCCACACACAGGCGTGGGACCCCCCCAGAACAGACCTGCCCACGAAGGGGAGCTTGATGGGCTCACACCCCAGGGGACCCGGGCTCTCAGTGGGCACCTCTCTGTGTAGGTGGAGGCGGCACAGAAGGAGGTCCTGCAGCTGAGGAGCCAGTGTGAGGAGCTGCACCAGAAAAACCTGGAGATGGGGTGAGGCCCGCGGGGGGGACCTGGAGGTGGGGTGGGGCCTGCGAGGGGGGGGGGGCCTGGGAATGGGGTGGGGCCTGGGGGGGGGACCTGGGGACGGGGTGGGGCCTGCGGGGGGGGACCTGGGGACGGGGTGGGGCCTGCGGGGCTGGTGAGGCTGCAGTGGGGGGTGGCCCGTCACGGCGCTCACACGCATCTCCTCCCACAGGAAGGTCATGGACGGGTACGAGAGCTTCATGTACCAGGCGATGGGTAAGTGCGGCCCCGAGCCCCTTTCTAACAGCAGCTCCCTCCTCGGTGCCACAGCCCCAGCGTAGAGCAGCCCAGGCCGGTGCGGAAGCAGCTGGGGTCAGGGCGACCAGGCAGGCTGTGGGCTGGTGCTCACAGTTCCCAAACGGGCCAGAACCTGAGCCAGCGGCTGGGACCACAGGGAAACGGGTAGGGTCCTCCCACAGCGTGTCCACTTCACCCTCTGTGGGCATTGGCTCTGGGTGTGTCCAGGCTGGGCTGCGGGTAAGAGCACCCTGCCTTTCCCCGGGCCAGAGACTCAGGTTCCAGAGGCCCCACCTGTGGGGACAGCTCTGCTGGGGCCCTGGGCTCCTGTCCGCCCTGGGCTCCCGGGACCTGGTGTGAGGAAGCGCTGTGCTCTGGGAGAGCAGGTGGGGAGGGGCCTGGTCACCTTCCTCTGGCAGGACCTCCGGGTGCTGTGGCTGACGCTGCCCCCTCGCCTCCATCCCACTGTCCCTGCCCTCAGTCGCCCACGGGGAGACTGCCCCCTAACCCCGTGTGCTTTTCCCTTTTCAAGAGGAGGCTCAGAAACAACAGGAACTTGCCAAAGCCGAGATTCAGAAGGTTCTGAAAGAAAAAGACCAGCTGAGCACAGATCTGAGCTCCATGGAGAAGTCCTTCTCCGACCTCTTCAAGCGGTTTGAGAAGCAGAAGGAGGCGATCGAGGGCTACCGGACGGTAGGGGGGCTCTACCGTGACCCCGCCTTGTCATGCCCAGTCCCCAGCCCCTCAGGCAGGAGCCGCCCTCCCCACCGAGTCCTGGTCCCTTAAACGCGGCACCTGGCGAAGCCTTGCTCTGCGCTGGGCTGTGCGGCCAGCCTCGCCAGTGGGCCCGGGGCAGGTGGGTGCTGTCGGCCTGGGGAGGCCTGGGCATGTGAGCAGAGGGGCTGGAGGCACAGCCTGGGCAGGGCCGTGCGGGCCCAGCGGATGCCCTGGTGACAGCGGGCACCGAGGAGCCAGCGCTGCCTTCGGAGGAGGCCTGGCCAGGTCCCCCTCAGCGCCCCCAGCTGGGCACGTGCAGGAGTCGGGGCCCGCAGGCTGCGGGGAGGGAAGCTCTGCTGCCTGGCAGGCTCGGGGGGCCAGGAGGAAATGACGGCCATTGGGGTTCGGGTCAGGCCTGGTGTCCAGGGACGGGGAGCCTGGGCTGTGTGGGGGGCCTTTTCCAAAAGAAAAGCAGCAAGTGCTGCCTCTGTGCGCCCTTCCTCGTCCGAGCTGCTGCTGCCGCGGGTCCCAGGGGGCCTGGCCCCAGAGCAGCGAACGGGCAGCAGTGACGCCCCTCCCCCTTAAAGAATGAAGAGTCGCTGAAGAAGTGTGTGGAGGACTACATTGTCAGGGTCCAGAAGGAAGGCCAGCGGTACCAGGCGCTGAAGGCCCACGCGGAGGAGAAGCTCCGGCTGTGAGTCGGGGCGCCTTGGGCAGTGGGGTGATGGGGAGGAAGGTGAGGCTGAGCCTGCTCGCCCACGTGCAGGGCCAACGAGGAGATCGCCCAGGTCCGGAGCAAGGCCCAGGCGGAGGCGCTGGCCTTCCAGGCGAGCCTGAGGAAGGAGCAGATGCGTGTCCAGTCGCTGGAGAAGGCCGTGGAGCAGAAGGTGGGCGCAGGCCTGAGGCCCGGGAGCGGGAGGGACGTGCCCCTGTGGTTTGGGACCTGTCCTGTCAGGGCCCCGTGGCCGGCTGGCTCCCAAGCTGGGCCACGATCCTCCTCCCAAAATCCTCTGGGTGCCAGGCCAGGCGCCACCTGGGCCCCTGCTGCCACCTCTGAGCACTGGGAGATGGAGGGCTTGACGTTCCTCTTTCAGACGAAAGAAAACGACGAGCTGACCCGAATCTGTGACGACCTCATTTCCAAGATGGAGAAGATCTGACACGGGGGTCCCCGCCCTGCACACACCTGCCCTCCTGTCTGTCTGTCTGTCTGTCTGTCTATCTATTAGGTTTCATGTTCTTTCTCCTCTCCTCACCTCAGCTCGTGTTTAAACTGATCACTTTAGAAACAAGACTAAATAAAACATGAGTTTAGCACTGAAGTTGCTCTGTCTTGATTAAAGCAAGGCTTCCTTCCAGCTTTGGCGGGATCCTCCACGGCCCCGTGCCTCCCGCCCCTCTGCCCGCACCTCGGGCTGCCAGGCGGGCACGCAGCCTGCTGGGTCTGCCTCCCAACCACAGACCAGAGTCCAATGGACCGATGTTTTATTTTATTTTATTTTATTTATTTGTGAGATATTTTTATTGATTTCAGAGAGGAAGGAGAGAGAGAAACATCAATGATGTGAGAGAATCATGGATCGGCTGCCTCTTGCACGCCCCCTACTGGGGATCGAGCCTGCAACCCAGGCATGTGCCCTGACCAGATTGAACCCGGGACCCTTCAGTCCTCAGGCTGGCGCTCTATCCACTGAGCCACACCATCTGGGGCCACTGCAATTTTAATGTAAAAGCTAACGGGCAAGGGGATGGTGGGCCTGTGTTGCTGGGCGAGGCTGCAGCCCAGGAAGGAGCCCTCACTGAGGGGCTGGCGGTTGGCACCTGTGGCTGATGGACACGCGCACCGCAGGGTCCTGGCTGCTCGGTGGCCTCGTCCAGCCCCGTGGACCGACGAGGGGATCGCCCCGAGGAAGCGGTCTGTGCCCCAGACCTCAGGCTCTCCGCTGGGCCCCCGCCTGCTCAGCCAGGCCTGCAGCTGGGGGTCGGGGGTCGCTCCAGCAGCTGAGGTGAGGTCTCCGGGCACCCCAGCCGGAGCAGAGCTCCAGCTCCCGGCCGTGGCTCAGCGCGTAGGAATGTCTGCGTGGACGCCTGGTTCCAGGGCCGTGGCTGCATCCCAGGCCTGCTCCAGGGAGCCTGTCCGTTCGCTGACCCTGGGTCCTGGGTCCCTCCCTCCCTCCCTCCCTGGCCGTGTGAGGGGCCGGGCCGGAGGGTGCACTGCAGGCTGGAGAGGCACGGCGGGAGGGAGGCAGCCCCAGGGCAGAGGCTCGGCCCACAGGGCATCACGGCCCGGTCCCTGGACAGGTGGCACGGAGCTGGCTGGACACTCGTCACGGTCTGAGACGTGGCCCTGTGCCTGGAAGCCACGTCCTCACGCCTGGGCCCCAGAGCCAGCTGGAGGCTTGGGCTCCTGAGTGCTGACCAATGGGCATGGCAGGCCCAGGTCTGTGTGCCTGACCACTCCCAGGTGAGCGGGCGCTGCTGGGCCCAGACCCGCTGGTTCCAGGAACGCCCAGTGCAGGGCGGTGCCCACACTCAGGCCTGGAGGAAACCAGCAAAGGGGTGTTTTCCTCCTGCGTCATCGTGGACGGGGTCCCTGCACAGACCCGACCAGGAAGAGCCCAGTCAGACCTGCCCTGAGCCGCAGCGCCTGGCTGTGACTGGCCCGAGGGTGGGCAGCCGCGGTGTGCCTGGCTGCCACCAGGGGGCGCTGCCGGCCGTGGGCCAAGGTGCAGGGTCAGGGCCTGGAGGTGA
Source organism: Cnephaeus nilssonii (assembly GCF_951640355.1). Lineage (NCBI taxonomy): Eukaryota > Metazoa > Chordata > Mammalia > Chiroptera > Vespertilionidae > Cnephaeus > Cnephaeus nilssonii. The sequence continues at coordinate 117,479,433 of NC_137072.1, read as the reverse complement.
CGTCCTGGCTGGGGTCCTGCACTTGGGGCTCTGGCTGGCCAGGGGCGTCAGGACCCCGCAGGTGGAGGGCTTGGGGGAGAGTGTCTGGTACAGGAACAAAAGGCCAGGCTGGGACCAGGACCGAGGCCACCCTGCCCCCTGCTCCCCGGGGACCCTGTGCTCAGCCCTGCCCTCTCCTCGTCCCCGTGGCAGCTCCGGGCCCCTCTGGGCCCTCCTGCTCCACGGTCGGCACAGGAGGTGCCTTTTGTGTGTTTTTTATTGATTTCAGAGAGGAAGGGAGAGGGGAGATGGAAACACCAATGATGAGAATCATTGATCGGCTGCCTCCTGCAGGCCCGCAACCCAGGCACGTGCCCTGACCAGAATTGAACCCGGGACCCTTCAGTCCTCAGGCCGACGCTCTACCCACTGAGCCAGACGGGCCAGGGCCGGAGGTCCTTTTACAAACAGTCACACACGTCCCTCCTGTGGCCAAGGCCCCGCCTGCAGTGCCCCCAGCGCCAGGTCTGTGCCTGCCAAGCCCTCGGGCGGCGCCGGCCCGACGCCCCGAAGCTGTCGCCTCTGTGCTGACACCCCCAAACCACACCAGCTGTGGCCGGCCCGGGGCCCGAGCACGTGCTCCTCCCAAGCAGAGCGCCCCCTCCGGCCGGCCGCCCGCCGCCCACGCTGACCCTCCAGGCCCTGCTCAGGGCTCTGACCCTCTGCTGTCGCCCCGCTCTGTGCGGAGTGGCTGGTGTAGGGCGACTCGGACCCTGGAAGGCACCCCCAAGAGCAGGTGTGATGTCAGGGTTTGTGTGTCTTCAACCTGACCAAAACCCCAGGGTGATGGCTCCAGGGGTGTGGGGGTGGGCGTGGGGCCCTCCAAGCCAGGCCAGGACCCCCCGAAAGTCCTGCTACTCAAAGCAAGGCTCTGGGCCCCTCTTCCTCATGCTGAGCCCCGTTCCCAGCCCCACCGCACCCCTAGCACCCCTTCCATAGGCCCCTGGACAAGTTACCCCCGAACCTACCCCCTCCTCTGCACAGGGACCCCAAATCTCACCCACCCCCTCCTCTGCACAGGGACCCCAAATCTCACTCACCCCCCTTCTCTGCACAGGGACCCCAAACCTCACCCACCCCCTCCTCTGCACAGGGACCCCAAATCTCACCCACCCCCTCCTCTGCACAGGGATCCCAAACATCACCCACCCCCTCCTCTGCACAGGGACCCCAAATCTCACCCCCCCTCCTCTGCACAGGGACCCCAAATCTCACCCACCCCTCCTTTGCACAGGGAACCCCAAACTTCACCCACCCCCCTCTTCTGCACAGGGACCCCAAACCTCACCCACCCCCTCTTCTGCACAGGGACCCCCAAACCTCACCCACCCCCTCCTCTGCACAGGGACCCCCAAGTCTCACCCACCCCCTCTTCTGCACAGGGACCCCCAAACCTCACCCACCCCCTCCTTTGCACAGGGACCCCAAGTCTCACCCACCCCCTCCTCTGCACAGGGACCCCAAATCTCACCCACCCCTCCTCTGCACAGGGACCCCCAAGTCTCACCCACCCCCTCTTCTGCACAGGGACCCCCAAACCTCACCCACCCCCTCCTTTGCACAGGGACCCCAAGTCTCACCCACCCCTAGACAGGGATGGAGCTGAGACGCTGAGGAGCCTTCAGAGCCTGCGAGGCCCCCTCACCAACAAGGGAACGAGGGCGCGGGGACAGTGACTGTGGTGGGAGAGGGCGTGCCTGGGGCTGGGGGGGCTCACAGCTGCCCCGGCTCAGAGCTGCAGAGCCCCGGCCCCTGGCCGAGGGGCAGGTGGCCACGTGGCCTCCGGCCGCCCCTCCTGTTGAAAAGCCAGGCTGCTGTGGAGGCCCCTCGGGCCACTGAGAGCTGCCCGGTGCCCTGTCCCGGGGCCTCTGAGCCAGGCCAGGCCTCGGCCCGGAGAAGGCCACGCGGGGTGGCTGGCCGCGCTACGGTGGCAGGCCGGGGGGCCGCGTCCTGGGCCGGGAGCCGCTCCGGGACAAAGGGGCCTTGTGCGCTGAATGGGTGTTTATCCTGGAGCCGGGTGAGCTCGGAGCGAGGCGGGCGGGGGCCTGGCGCGGCCTCCGCAGGTAAACATGACCGGAGCCGGGCAATCAGCGGCCTGGCCTCCCGCCCCCGGCGTTTCCTGCGCCTGACGCCCTGGCATCACGGGCCTCCCGCCAGGATGGGGACGTGGGAGACCGGAGGGGGAAGCTGAGCTGTCCCAGGAGGCCCTTCCAGGTCCCCAGCACTGGGCAGGGCCCCCCAGGCTCGGGGCTGGCCTTCCCCATGCTCGGGAGGGGAGGGTGGCTGCCCTGCCCCGGGGGTGGGGGTCCTGGGGGCAAGAACTCGGGGACCTGGGCCAAGACTCCGTCAGCCTTGATTGAATTTCTGTGCCCCCCAATCCGGGTGTGGAAGCCCTGGCCCGATGGCTGGGAGGTGAGGAAGTGGGGTGAGATGAGGCCGCGAGGGTGGGGCCGGTGATGGGCTCGGGGCCCTGGTGAGCAGAGACCAGCGCCGCTCCTCCGCTGTGAGGACGGTGACAGGCTGCGGGCCGGCGAGCGGGCCTCCCCGAAGACGGACTTGACCGCCACCTGGTCGCAGACGCCCAGCCTCCAGGGACAGAGGAACAGGCCGCCGGCTGTCGTGTTTGTCGCAGCGGCAGGTGCTGACGGAGCCCACCATGCGAGGCCGCCCACTGCCCGTCTGCTCCCTGAGCCGTGGCCCCGAGGCCTCCCGCCCGTGGAGACGCCGGGTGTGGGGCCTCCCTGCCATCGCCACCCTCGGAGCGGGTCCCTCTGGGGCTGAGCGCCCGCTGGCACCTCCCTCTGCCCCTCAGCCAGGCCCTCCGTGGCCAGGGGCCGCCGGCCACGTGGCTGAGTCTCCGCGGGACCCGCGGGTGGCGGGGTGCCGGGGTGCCCTGAGAGCGCTGGCGCATGCCCGTGTCCCTGTGCAGGGCGAAGCGGCAGCTGAGGGGCAGCTGGGCTGGAAGAGGCCGTGTTGGGGATGGGTGTGCCCGTCGGCCCTGGCTCCTCACGGCCCCCAGTCCCCAGACCCCGGGAATTCTGTGCTCCCCTGGCCCCAGCTCTACCCACCCACCTGCCCCACCCCCAAATTCTGAGCCCAGGCGGCTGGGGCCCAGCTGGCTTCCTTGAGCTGGGAGGCCTGCAGGGGGCGCCGATAAGCCGGCCAGAGGTCCAGCCGGGCTCCTGTGTGTGTGTGTGTTGGGGGGGGGGGGTGCCGGCTGGGTTCCCCGGCCCCGGCAGCACCCCAGCGCCCTCGGAAGGTCTGTGGCTGGTCCGGGCCCCTCCCGCCCAGGCCGGTCCTGTCCAGCCATGTCCTGGGCCCCCATGAGCGGGCACCACATCCTCGAAGCTCCAACGAGGCTCAGGTGTGAGGGCTCAGGGCCCCTCCTCCTAACTCTTCAGCCGTGGGGCCCTCAGAGAACACCCTGCCCCAGCCTGGCCCTGGGCGCAGACTGGACGGGTCCCAGGTGTCCGCCGAGTGGCTGAACGAGGGGACAGGTGCGGCCCTGGGAACGCAGGCAGGCCGTGGGTAACGGGACGTTCACACGAGCGAGCGAGGCTGTGCCCAGCAGGGGGTGGCCATGTCCCCTCTCCCGTGTCCCCTTCCTTGTCCCCCGCACCCTCCTTAGCCCTGCAGGCACTGGCCGGGGCCCAACCTGGGCTGGGCTCCCAGGGGCCAGGCCCACCCGGGGGCCGGGGGCAGGGGGGCAGGGGGGCTGGAGGGCTGCTGTGTGTTCGGATAGGAGAGTGTGCGAGACGGCAGCGGAGCCTCGGCCTGCAGGACGGCTCCCGTGTGGGCAGAGGGCCACCGGGGTACTGATGGCGGAGGCAGGCGGTGGGGGGGGGGTGACCCTGCCTGCCAGGTCTCCAAAGTGTCCCTCGGGGCTGTCCTGGCAGGAGCCGCCGTGCGGCCTGAACCCCAGGGTAGAATGGACTTGGGGCCTGTGCAGTGGGGGGTGGAGGTCACAGCCAGCCGAGGGCCACCAGGGGGCACTGGTTCCCCATGTGCCCGGCTGGCAGGGGCTCCAGGGCGGTGCATGGAGCCAGCCGGGGACGGTGCCCGGCCAGCCCAGGAGCACCCAACAGCGGGGGTCTCCCCTGGGCCTGCAAAGAGGCGGCTTCCCCCTGGGTGTCTCAGCGGGTCTGCCCCCTCGGGCCCACGGCAGGGCCCGCTCAGAAGGCGGCGGTGGTGCGGGGTGGCTGGGAGGGGCGTTGGCTCTGGGCAGACCCCACCCGGCCCCCCCAGCCCATCAGGCAGCGGGGGGGACCCTGAGACTCAGACGGCTCCTCTCGCTTGGTCCTTCGTGTGTTCCCAACACACGAGCTGAGAGCCGCCCGTCCCAGCCGCCAGCACATGGGGCGGCGGCCTTGGGGGGCAGGAAGTGGGGAGGGAGTTGGTGTAGGTGCATCTTGGGGAGGCTCCAGGCACCTCCAGCATCCCCTGCCCAGCCCCCCACCCCAGAGGGAGGGTCACCCCACCTGTGCCAGCCAGGCGAGGCCCCGGAGCCTGCCGTGTCCAGGGCTAGAGCGGCAGGGAGCACAGGATTGAGCCCCGGGTGGCCTTACCCCCACCCGGGGAGGGGCCAGACCCTGCCCCTGGCACGGCACACGGGGTGCAGGCTGCCCCTCGTCCCGTCTGTGCTGCGGAGGGTGGGGGCTGCTGGCCTCAGGCGCCTCTGGACCTGGAAGGCGGCCTCCCACCAGGGTCCGGCACACACACATGCACACACATGCACACACACATGTACACACACACACACACACACACACACACACACACCCGTGGACAGCAGGGCCCGGGCAGCCTGGGCAGCTGGGCAGAGGGCGGGCCGAGGCAGGGGGCCTCTTGCACAAGTGCCGCCCGGAAGGCCTCGAGGAATCAGAAACACATGCAGGCCACCCGCGTCCCTGTGTCCCCACGTTCCCCGTCCAGCCCTCACCCCGGGCAGCTCACCCGCAGAGCGGAGCCAGGGCGGCCAGGGGCGGAGCTCCCCGGGGTCTCCCCGCCCCCACGCCCCTCCTCCAGGGACCCACCAGCCGGTCCCAGCCCCTCCTCACCCGGGGGGCTTGCTTCCTCCCTCGGGAGGCTCATTCTGCACCAGCCTCGCCAGGTGGAGGCGGCCTCAGAGCCGGGGTCAGGGCTGCTCACGGGGGCGCCCCTCCTGCTCCGGGACCCGGCATCCGGGGGACCCGGGCCTCCCGCGTCCAGGGAGGGGATCAAAGACCCGGCCCCGCAGCCCCCGGGAGCCCGGCCTCTCCTGGACTCGCGGCCCAGCTTGGCTGCACTCCAGCCGGGAGGCGCCCGTCCCGGCCGGCTTCCTTTCCCTCTGAGCACCAGACCCCGGCGGCCCCACGCGCTGCTGAGCCCAGGCCTCAGACCAGGCACACGGCTCCCTGCGCTGTGGAGGACACCCTGCCGCCGCCCAGCTTTGAGGGGCTTCCCCGCGGGGGTCCGAGGGGGTGGGCATCGCCGGCCAGGGCGTCTCTGGGGGGCTGAAATGCCGTGGGTGCTGGAGCGCCCAGGGCTGGCGTGCCCCGGGGGAGGCCCCGCCCTGCGGAGGCCACGGGCCAGGCGAGTGTGGGCCAGATCCCGCCGCCCCGACGTGCCCTGGCCGCTCCCCGCGGGCGCTCCCCGCGCCGGGTGCCAGCTCGCCTGCCAGCAACGTGATCTCATCCCCCCCCCCAGGGCGGGTCATGGCGACACCCCACCCCACAGCGAGGTGACTGCTCGAGGTCCGAAGCATCTCTGAGGCTCCCCCCGCCTCGGCCTCCCCCAACGCCCCCCCACCTGCCTCCCTCCCGTCCTGGAGCAGCCGGGGCTCGGACCTGCCGTCCCTGCGGGGATGGTGGTGGCGGCCGGGTCGCTGAGAGCAGGGGTGTGGGTGGCAGGCCCGGTGGGAAGGGCGCACAGGCTGGGGGCCCGAAGGGAGAAGGGGCTGATGGGTGACGGGTGCGGCTGCGCCAGGGCGGGGGCCCGGGCCTCGTGTGCTCGGGACCGTGTCCTGCACCCAGAGCCTCCTCTCCAAGCAGCAAGTGTGGGGCTCTCCCTGAGGGCAGCTGGCCAGGCCTCCTCGGCTTCTGGGAACCCCCTCCCCACCTGCTAAGGAGGCAGGAATGTGCCTGTGCCCCAGCCCAGGCTTGCCTCGCCCCAGGTGCCCCACCACCCCAGCCTGACGCACCCCTCCCCACAGCGGGCGAGGCCGACTTCCCGGAGGAGGTGCCTGGGCCTCCAGGAGGCCAGAGTTGGGGGGGAGGGCCGGTGGGGGGGGCAGGACCCTGGGCAGGGGCTTCCCTCAGGCAGCGGAGGGGTGGAGGGAGGTGGGAGCAGGTGCCAGGACTCTGGACCCCAACCCGGGGCCTCTCTCCAGCTGCTCCCCCTCATGGCCAGGCTGGGACCCCATCTTTTTTAAAATCCTCCCCAAGGATATGTTTATTGACTTTAGAGAGAGGAAGAGGAGGAAGAGAGGAAGAGAGAGACATCAATGTGAGAGAGAAAATGATTGGCTGCCTCCTGCACAAGCCCTGACCGGGGATCGAACCCACAACCTTCCGGGTGCAAGGGAGGATGCTCCAACCAAACGAGCCCCCAGCCAGGGCGAGGCCGTCTTCACGCTGACGTCCCCCGACCCCCAGGCAAGGCCCTGAACTCCACCAGAGCCGCGAGGGTCAGCCGCGATGGGACAGCGGCGAGGGGTCAGCCGTGATGGGTCAGAGGTGATGGTCAGCCGCAAAGGGACAGCCGCAATGGGTCAGCCACAAAGGGACAGCTGCGATGGGACAGCCACGATGGGTCAGAGGTGATGGGTCAGAGGTGATGGGTCAGCCGCGATGGGTCAGAGGTGATGGGTCAGCCGCGATGGGTCAGCCGCAAAGGGACAGCCGCGATGGGACAGCCGCGATGGGTCAGAGGTGATGGGTCAGCCGCGAGGGGTCAGAGGTGATGGGTCAGAGGTGATGGGTCAGCCGCGATGGGTCAGAGGTGATGGGTCAGCCGCAAAGGGACAGCCGCGATGGGTCAGCCGCGATGGGTCAGAGGTGATGGGTCAGCCGCAAAGGGACAGCCGCGATGGGTCAGCCGCGATGGTC
>NC_137072.1:117417421-117472109 GCF_951640355.1 Cnephaeus nilssonii | reverse complement strand
AGAGAGGGGTGAGGAGGGAGGACAGTGGGGTGAGGAGGGAGGAGAGTGGGGTGAGGAGGGAGGACAGTGGGGTGAGGAGGGAGGAGAGTGGGGTGAGGAGGGAGGAGAGTGGGGTGAGGAGGGAGGAGAGTGGGGTGAGGAGGGAGGACAGTGGGGTGAGGAGGGAGGAGAGTGGGGTGAGGAGGGAGGACAGTGGGGTGAGGAGGGAGGAGAGTGGGGTGAGGAGGGAGGAGAGAGGGGTGAGGAGGGAGGAGAGTGGGGTGAGGAGGGCGGAGAGTGGGGTGAGGAGGGAGGAGAGAGGGTTGAGGAGGGAGGAGAGTGGGGTGAGGAGGGAGGACAGTGGGGTGAGGAGGGAGGAGAGTGGGGTGAGGAGGGTGGAGAGTGGGGTGAGGAGGGAGGACAGTGGGGTGAGGAGGGAGGAGAGAGGGGTGAGGAGGGAGGAGAGTGGGGTGAGGAGGGAGGAGAGTGGGGTGAGGAGGGAGGAGAGTGGGGTGAGGAGGGAGGACAGTGGGGTGAGGAGGGAGGAGAGTGGGGTGAGGAGGGAGGACAGTGGGGTGAGGAGGGCGGAGAGTGGGGTGAGGAGAGAGGAGAGTGGGGTGAGGAGGGCGGAGAGTGGGGTGAGGAGGGAGGAGAGTGGGGTGAGGAGGGAGGACAGTGGGTGAGGAGGGAGGAGAGTGGGGTGAGGAGGGCGGAGAGTGGGGTGAGGAGGGCGGAGAGTGGGGTGAGGAGGGAGGACAGTGGGGTGAGGAGGGAGGAGAGTGGGGTGAGGAGGGAGGAGAGTGGGGTGAGGAGGGAGGAGAGTGGGGTGAGGAGGGCGGAGAGTGGGGTGAGGAGGGAGGAGAGTGGGGTGAGGAGAGAGGAGAGTGGGGTGAGGAGGGAGGAGAGTGGGGTGAGGAGAGAGGAGAGTGGGGTGAGGAGGGAGGAGAGTGGGGTGAGGAGGGAGGAGAGTGGGGTGAGGAGGGCGGAGAGTGGGGTGAGGAGGGAGGACAGTGGGGTGAGGAGGGAGGACAGTCAGTGGGGTGAGGCAGTGGGGTGAGGAGGGCGGAGAGTGGGGTGAGGAGGGAGGAGAGGTGGGGTGAGGAGAGAGAGAGTGGGGTGAGGAGGGAGGAGAGTGGGGTGAGGAGAGAGGAGAGTGGGGTGAGGAGGAGGACAGTGGGGTGAGGAGGGAGGACAGTGGGGTGAGGAGGGCGGAGAGTGGGTGAGGAGGGAGGAGAGTGGGTGAGGAGGACTCGGAGGGAGGGTGGCCAGGACGGTGCCCGTGGGCCCGATCTGAGGGAGCTGCCGGGGGCTGGGCACTGGGTCTGGGGTGTGGGCACCAGAGCCGGGCTGTGGTCGTGGTGGGAGCCCAGGGCCACAGCGACCAGGACCCTGGGTGTGACTGTTCCAGGGCCGGAGGGTCCTGAGCCACCACCCGCTGGGCGTGGGGGGGGGGGGGGACAGGAGGTGTGGCCGCAGGGGCTGGGCGTCTGCCCGCGGGAGCCTGCACGTCCAGGCCGTGTCCAGCCGGCTCTCCCTGGGCGACAGCCGGCACGTGCTGGCCGCCAGAGCCTCTCCCGACGGCGAGCCTGTGGTCCCTGCCGGGGCCGGGCCGGCTGTGGCTGGAGGCTGGAGGGTGGGGGCAGGGCCTGTGGCTCCCTGGGCCCCTCAGGGGACCTTGAACTCGGGCGGGAGAGGGGCCCAGCTCTGCAGGCTGAGCGAGGGGCAGGAGGGCTCCCTGGAGGAGGAGGCAGCCAGCCCAGAGCCCACCCCACGCCTTCGCCTTGGGCCTCCAGCTCCGGGCCAGGGCGGGCAGTTCCCATCAGAGCCCTGGAGCCGGCGGTTTGGCGGAGGCTCCTGGGCTGGGGGAGGGGCTGGCCTAGCCAGGCAGGCACCCCTCTGAGGCCCTCACACCCCGAGTCTGTCCTGGGCCCACACACTGCTTAGATGTCACCATTGGGGCCACGGGAGAGGACCCCATCTGGTGACGGAGGTTTCCTGGGAAGGGTGCCCCGGGAGGGGTCGGGGGGCAGGCGGGGCCGGGACGTGTCATGCCCATCCCTCAGGCGGGACGCTGACAGGGAGGCGGACAGACAGCGGCCCGAGGCCTGGGAGCAGCTGGGCAGAGCAGGCCCACCCCCCCCGCGGGCAGGTCGTGGGGGACCGGCAGTGGGCACAGGGGGCCGTCCACCCGCCGGACCCGAGGCCCCGCAGCCGCGTCGAAGCCGGCCGGTGGGGGCGGATGCTCCCCATGCCAACCTCAGCGCCGATCGGGTTTCATAAACCAGCCTGGGTCCCGCCCAGCGAGGAAGGAGCATAAACCAATATATTTTAATTATATCTTCGAGGGCCACAGGCACAATCGCTTCCAGATGGGCCCTGGGACGGCCGCTCTGGGCTGGGCCTGGGAGGGGCGGGGGCCAGGCCCCAGAGGGTGACGGGACCCCGGGGCCCAGAGCTCACTGCCCAGCTCGTGCCGGGACCAGAGTGGCTGTTATTGGCCATCGCCCCCATCTTACAGATGGGAGACTGAGGTCCAGTCCTGCTGGTCAGTGTAGCCTGAAGCACAGGGGACGGGGCCCTGACCCGGGAGGAGATGGCCCGGGCCCGGGAGCCAGGGCCAGCAGGGGGCCCAGCGTGTCAGGACTGGGGGCCCCGCATCCCGGCCCAGGTGGGGAAAGGGCCTGCACCCCGTGCTCAGGAAAGTGTCTCCTTCGGGGAGGAGCCCAGCCAGCCCCGACTGCTGAGTGCCTGCTCCGGCGGCCCGGTGAGGGCTGGTCCGATGGCCCGGTGAGGGATGGCCCGGAGGCCCGGGTGAGGGCTGGTCCGGAGGCCGGTGAGGGATGGCCCGGAGGCCCGGTGAGGGCTGGTCCGGAGGCCCGGTGAGGGCTGGTCCGGAGGCCAGGTGAGGGCTGGTCCGAGGCCGGTGAGGGCTGGTCCGAGGCCGGTGAGGGCTGGTCCGCCGGCCCGGTGAGGGCTGGTCCGGAGGCCAGGTGAGGGCTGGTCCGGAGGCCGGTGAGGGCTGGTCCGGAGGCTGGTGAGGGCTGGTCCGCCGGCCCGGTGAGGGCTGGTCCGGAGGCCCGGTGAGGGCTGGTCTGGAGGCCCGGTGAGGGCTGGTCCGGAGGCCGGTGAGGGCTGGTCCGGAGGCCGGTGAGGGCTGGTCCGCCGGCCCGGTGAGGGCTGGTCCGGAGGCGTCCTGGCTGCTGCAGGGGACCCGGAGCAGACAGCCTCCTGCAGCCCTTAGCTCCCTCCAGGCAGGGAAGCTCCAGAGACCCAGCGCCTCCCAGGCCCCGAGTGAGAGCTGGGGGCCCCCTGAAGCCCAGGGCGGCTGCCGGGAGCTGGAGGCCAGGGTGCGACCTGCTGGGAAGTCCCAGCTCGGGGTGCACGCACGGGCGGGCGGCAGAGAAGGTCGCCGGGCGGTCAATGACGGGGCCTCGGAGGTCGGCCGGCTAATGAGATTTGCCCGTCAGCTTCCCTGGCCCTGGCGTCCGCCAGGCCGGCCCTCTCTGCTGCCCGCTGTGCCCCCGCCCCCAGCTCAGCCAGGGCAGGGCAGACAGGCCCCGGCTCCCCGCACGGGGGTCGATCCGGAGGTGAGCCTCCATCTCTGCCGCTGCACTGGCCTGGGACCTCGCCCCGGGCCGCGGGAGGTGGGTGGACGTGATGGCGGCGTGTGGGGGCAGCAGCTGCAGAGGTCTGCGGTAGGACCGCGCTTGGCTGCGCCTCCCCTGGCCCTGTCCTCCGCTGCTTGGCCTCAGTGTCCCACCTGTACAATGGCACAGGGGGCCCGGCCGTGGGGCTCAGGGGGCTGAGCGTCACCCTATGAACCAGGAGGTCACGGTTCAATTCCCGGTCAGGGCACGTGCCCGGTGGCGGGCTCGATCCCCAGTGTGAGGCGTGCAGGAGGCAGCCGATCCATGATTCCCTCTCCTCATTGATGTTTCTCTCTCTCCCTCTCCCTTCCTCTCTGACTCAATAAAAACATACATTTTCCAATGGCCCTGGCCGTGCCTGTGGGACCCGGGCATCTCCGGGCCCTGCTCTTGGGGAGGCTCCGCCCCGGCCCCTGCCTTCTGCCCCAGCCTGCCTGGCCTGGCCTGACTCCTCAGAAGCGCCAATCAGGGGCCTGAGGCGCGGCCAGGCGGTCAGTGGAGCAAGCGGCCCAAGGAGATGGTGGAGGCTCCTCCCTCCTCGTGGCCCGCCCACCTGGTGACCCCAGGATGACCCGGGGTGAGCTGAGGCTGCGGGGTCAAGTGGGACCTGGCCCCACCTGGGCCGGGCACCCGGCCCCAAGAATCCCCCGGGCTCTGTGCCAGGCCCCGGGGCACCCACGGCAGACGTGACGTCACCGCTGGGCCCACCGAGGCAGGCGTGGGTGCTGGTTTCCCGACGGGCACCCCAGTCGGTGACTCACCCTCTCCCGCCCACCTGGAGCCCCAGCTCCGCCCCAGGGGGAGGCAGGGGCCGGCCAGCCCAGGCGAGCCCACAGCGGCCTCCGGGTGCCCCCGGGCCTCCCAGCCCCGGCCACCCTCCGACCCCAGAGCTGGGACAGGCCACGCCCACTCTCCTTGGGACTGTCACCGCCTTCCTGGTCTCCAAGCACACCCACTGCGCGCCACTGCCAGGACGCAGGACGGCTGCGACTTCCATCTGCTGTCCCCCCGCCAGACTCCCTCCTCCCCACCCCCCTCTCGGTCCTCCATGGACTCACCCCTCCTCCCCCTCAGTCATCCATGGACTCCCCCCTCCTCCCCCTCAGTCCTCCATGGACTCCCCCCTCCTCCCCCCTCGGTCCTCCATGGACTCCCCCCTCCTCCCCCTCGGTCCTCCATGGACTCACCCCTCCTCCCCCTCAGTCCTCCATGGACTCACCCCTCCTCCCCCCTCAGTCCTCTATGGACTCACCCCTCCTCCCCTTCGGGTCCTCCATGGACTCACCCCTCCTCCCCTTCGGTCCTCCATGGACTCACCCCTCCTCCCCTTCGGTCCTCCATGGACTCCCCCTCCTCCCCCTCAGTCCTCCATGGACTCCCCCCTCCTCCCCCCTCGGTCCTCCATGGACTCCCCCCTCCTCCCCCTCGGTCCTCCACGGACTCACCCCCTCCTCCCCCTCAGTCCTCCATGGACTCACCCCTCCTCCCCCTCAGTCCTCCATGGACTCACCCCTCCTCCCCCCTCAGTCCTCTATGGACTCACCCCTCCTCCCCTTCGGTCCTCCATGGACTCCCCCCTCCTCCCCCTCAGTCCTCCATGGACTCACCCCTCCTCCCCCCTCAGTCCTCCATGGACTCACCCCTCCTCCCCCGTCAGTCCTCCAGGGACTCACCCCTCCTCCCACCCCCTCTCGGTCCTCCAGGGACTCACCCTCCTCCCCACCCCCTCTCGGTCCTCCACGGACTCACCCTCCTCCCCACCCCCCTCTCGGTCCTCCACGGACTCACCCCTCCTCCCCACCCCCCTCTCGGTCCTCCACGGACTCACCCCTCCTCCCCACCCCCTCTCGGTCCTCCATGGACTCACCCCTCCTCCCCCTCAGTCCTCCATGGACTCACCCCTCCTCCCCCCTCAGTCCTCTATGGACTCACCCCTCCTCCCCTTCGGTCCTCCATGGACTCACCCCTCCTCCCCTTCGGTCCTCCATGGACTCACCCCTCCTCCCCTTCGGTCCTCCATGGACTCCCCCCTCCTCCCCCCTCAGTCTCCATGGACTCCCCCCTCCTCCCCCCTCGGTCCTCCATGGACTCCCCCCTCCTCCCCCTCGGTCCTCCACGGACTCACCCCTCCTCCCCCTCAGTCCTCCATGGGACTCACCCCTCCTCCCCCCTCAGTCCTCCACGGACTCACCCCTCCTCCCCCTCAGTCCTCCATGGACTCACCCCTCCTCCCCCCTCAGTCCTCTATGGACTCACCCCTCCTCCCCTTCGGTCCTCCATGGACTCCCCCCTCCTCCCCCCTCAGTCCTCCATGGACTCACCCCTCTCCCCCCTCAGTCCTCCATGGACTCACCCCTCCTCCCCCGTCAGTCCTCCAGGGACTCACCCCTCCTCCCCACCCCCTCTCGGTCCTCCAGGGACTCACCCCTCCTCCCCACCCCCTCTCGGTCCTCCACGGACTCACCCCTCCTCCCCACACCCCCCTCTCGGTCCTCCACGGACTCACCCCTCCTCCCCACCCCCCTCTCGGTCCTCCACGGACTCACCCCTCCTCCCCACCCCCTCTCGGTCCTCCACGGACTCACCCCTCCTCCCCACCCCCTCTCGGTCCTCCACGGACTCACCCCTCCTCCCCACCCCCTCAGTCCTCCACGGACTCACCCCTTCTCCCCACCCCCTCTCGGTCCTCCGGGGCTGTGGTCACCGGCAGGACAGCTGAGAGGAGCTGGGAGAAGGTCACACCGAGCGGACTCACCTCCACGCCCTGGGCTGTGCTGGACGTGGCCCCGGGCCCGGGGTGGGGAGGGGGGTCCTGTCGAGATGCTGGGGTCCGAGTCCCACCCCCACCCCTCAGCGGGGATGAGCACACAGAGGCCAGGGGGCCTCCCCACTGGCCCGCTTGCCCCCCAGCCATCAGAGCAGTCCGGGGGGGGGCGCTGGGATCCTGGCTACCTGCCCCCAGCCGTTGCACCCCTGGGTGGGGCTGGGCCTTGGAAAGAGAGAGGCTCCTGGGTCCCCTCCCCCAGCCCCAGCCAGGCCCCTCTTCTTGCCCAGGCGGAGATAAGGGGGAGAGTCAGAGATAAACGTCTCCGCTGCCCAAGCCCTGGCTGCCCGCAATCCCAGGAAGTCCCCGCCCCATCCGGAAACCCCATCCCGAGCCGGGCTCTGGGGGCAGTGATCCGCCCTGCAGGCCAGCCCCAGGCCCCCTCCCGCCCCGGCCCCCCTCCCGCCCCGGCCTCGGGAGGGCTGCATGTCCCCTTCAGGGATGGCAGGACGGAGGGTCCAGGCCGGCCTGCCCCGCGGTCCCCCCTTCGGCATCTGCTCTGAGGCCAGTAAAAGGCCCGGAGGCACCCACCCCCCAGAGGCCCCGGGGCGTCCTGGTCCGCTGTGCCAGCCCCCACGTGCCCGGTGGAGCCCACAGGTCCCGTGTGAGGGCCAGTGAGGAAGGTGTTTCTGTGCCCAAACACGCCTCCCGGGGCCCAGCGTGTGGGGGGCTGTGCCGGGAAGTGTGGGGGGCTGTGCCGGGAGGTCTCGAGGCCCTGTCCTAGGCCTGATGGCTGTGGGAGGTGGGAGCAGCCCCAGGGCAGGGGGTGAGGGGACACTGGGACCGTCAGGAAAGGCCGCTGGGGCACAGGGGTCCCCTGCCTCCTTCCCACCTGGCCGGTCCCTGGGGCCCAGGCGGCACCCCAGCTCAGACTGGAGCTCTGGTGTCAGGGTGGGCGGGAGAGGGCCAGACCCCAGGTGTGCGGGGACCGTGCGGCCCTGACCTGGTCCTCAGACGCGTCCAGCCCCTGGGACGGAGGAGCCGCGGGAGGGGCGGGGCGGTGGGCACCGCAGGTCAGAGCGGGCACTGGGCGGAGTGGGGGCCGAGGAGGGAGACCCCTGAGCGTGCGGGGCCTCGTGCCTGCTGGGCGAGGGCGCGGGCAGAGTGCGCGGCCGGTGGGGGCTCTCGAGGTGCTGTCGGGCGGATGACTTAATCACAGGCGGGCTTTGTCCCCGGGCGCCCGCCCGCCAGATCTGCTGCCAGCCCCACCCGTGGCCACACGCCCCCACCCCACCGGCTCCTAGCAACCGGCAGCCAAGCGTGGGCAAATCCGAGGAGGCCGGGCTCACCGCGGGGCCTGGGGACCGCGCAGGGGTGGCCGTGGGGCGCGGCGGCGCACGCCCCAGCCTGGACTCGGGGGACGCCTGCCCAGCGGGGCCAGGCCGGCCCCCCGAGGAGGGCATCCCGGGAGGGGCGCGGGCGGCAGCCTGGCAGAGGAGGCGCCGGCCCGGCCGGGCGGGGGGCTCTGTGTGCCGGCCCCTCTCTTCCTCCCCCCCCCCCCCCCCCCCGCGATCCTGTCAGAGCCTTAGAAAGTGAGACAAAGGCGCGGAGGCCCCGGAGGGCCGGGACGCAGGGGGAGATGGGGTTTTAATGACCCAACTCCAACGTGGCCGCGAGGAGGCTCGTTAACCCTGTCGGGCCTCGCACTGAGGAGGCCCCCGCCGGCCCGGCCCCCCATCCCTGACCCCGGGGGACTGGGAACGGAGTGAAAACCTCCTCTCCAAGCAGAGTCCCCGATGCCCCCACCAGGGCCCCGTGCCCGTCCCCTGCCCAAGGCCCTGAGTGCGGTGAGGGCCCAGCCGCCGACACCGTGCCCTCTGCCTGGGACCCGCCCGCGCCGGCCGGTGTCGCCCACGCCTGGGAGCTGCCCTGGGCCCGTGGTGAGGAGGGGAGGCTGCCTCTGAGTGACGGGAGTGTCACCCCAGGTCCCGGTGGGGGCCTCCCCACAGCCCCCACAGTCCTCCCAGGCCCTCTTCAGAGCACGGCCCCCCATCCCGTGCCCCCTCACAGCTCCCCTGCTGGGAGGGCAGCCCTGGACCTGGGTGGCCACCAGCTGGGCCTTGGACTTGCCTCGTGTCCTGGGCAAGCACCTGGGTGCCCTGAGCCTCATTTTTCTGGAGGGGAAGGTAGGGGTCTGGGGGCCCAGGGCCAAGGTGACATTTCAAACAGCAGTTTCCAGGCCGAGCCACTCAGACCATCCCCGAAGCTGGGCCTGGGCCCCCAGAGCTGGGCCTGGGCCCCGGGAGGTGGGCCTGGGCCCCCGAAGCTGGGCCTGGGCCCCCAGAGCTGGGCCTGGGCCCCGGGAGGTGGGCCTGGGCCCCCGGAGCTGGGCCTGGGCCCCCAGAGCTGGGCCTGGGCCCCCGGAGCTGGGCCTGGGCCCCCAGAGCTGGGCCTGGGCCCCGGGAGGTGGGCCTGGGCCCCCGAAGCTGGGCCTGGGCCCCCAGAGCTGGGCCTG
Organism: Cnephaeus nilssonii; assembly: GCF_951640355.1. Classification (NCBI taxonomy): domain Eukaryota; kingdom Metazoa; phylum Chordata; class Mammalia; order Chiroptera; family Vespertilionidae; genus Cnephaeus; species Cnephaeus nilssonii. The sequence goes on along the minus strand of NC_137072.1, from coordinate 117,463,204 downwards.
GGCCCCGGGAGGTGGGCCTGGGCCCCCGAAGCTGGGCCTGGGCCCCCAGAGCTGGGCCTGGGCCCCGGGAGGTGGGCCTGGGCCCCCGGAGCTGGGCCTGGGCCCCCAGAGCTGGGCCTGGGCCCCCGGAGCTGGGCCTGGGCCCCCAGAGCTGGGCCTGGGCCCCGGGAGGTGGGCAGGCCAGGGCTGCTCCGGGGGAGGCGGTGGGAGGAGGCACCTCGGGAGCACTGCTCCCTGCAGCTCCCTGGGCTCGGCACAGAGGAGGAGCCCGAGGTCAAGGTGGACCACACCCCTCCCAGAGGCCAGGTCCCTGTGCCTGAGTCCACCTGGGCTGGGCCCGTGCTCCGACGGGGAGGATGCAGGGCTGACTCTGTAGGAGGGCTCAGATTGGGGGTTCCCCCTTCTCGGAACCCCAGAACCAAGCTGTCTGCAAGGACAGGGTGGCCCACCCACATCGCCTGGGGCCCAGGAGAGTGTGGACCAGGCCAGCGGGGGGGGGGGGGGGGGCCAGGTCTGGCGGGTGCCCTGGGCTTAGAGGGTGGACAGACTCAAGCGGGTGCCCCAGCGCGATGCTCATTCTCTGGTCCAAGTGCCAACACCGCGTAGGGGACACATTCGGCCATGTCCACGCGTGTGCTCGTGTGTACGTGTCTGTGTGTCCCTCTGTGTGTGCCACCCCGGAGCTGGTCTGGGCCCGCACTGCCGTCGGGTGGGCGTGCGCGGCAGGGCTGACATCGGGGTCTCCGCCGTGTGGCGTGAGTCACGGGCAGCAGTCCCTCTGAGCGGTCGCGCACACGGATCTCCTTGAGGGCCCCGACGAGGGCTGCCCCGCCTTCAGGCACCCGAGCTCCAGCCCGTCTCTGAGGCCCTCAGTCCTGGCAGGGGCACCCCACCCTTCCTCCTCGGGGAGGGGTGCTGGGATGGGGCCCCACACGCTGGCCCATCAATGGGCGCCCTGTGAATGGAGCGCCTCCTGGTCTCGGGCTCCCGGCCTCGGCTCCTGGCCTCGGGCAGGCCGCCAGCGGGAGCTCCTGAAGGGACAGGCTCCTGGTGGGCTGGGCCTGGGGATGGAGTTTCTGGGAGCAAAGTGAAGTCCGGCTGAACAGAAAGGAGATGAGCCCGGCCGGTGGGGCTCCGTGGTTGAGCGTCAACCTATGAACCAGGAGGTCACAGGCCCGGGTGACAGGCTCGATCCTCAATGTGGGGCGTGCAGGAGGCAGCCGATCCATGACTCTCTCATCATGGATGTTCCTATCTCTCCCTCTCCCTCTCCCTTCCTCTCTGAAATCAATAAAAATATTTTTTAAAAAAAGAAATGAAACTGCCCAGCAGTGTCCTCCAGTTCACTCACCTGTGGCCTGGCGGGCGCGGGGCCTGGCTGCCCCGGCGGGCGCGGGCGGGCGGGGAGGGCGGGCGCCGGCCTAGGGGTGGCCGAGTGCTGCCAAGCACAAACAGCCGGCTTGTTTTCACCGGGGCTTCCAACGTCTTAATAAGGAACGTGGCCCGGGCGGGAGCGGCCCGGCTGTGAATGGCGCCTGTGAGCGCGGGAGAGGCGGGCCCGCGGCCGGCCGGGGGCCGGGATAAAGGGCCCCAGTCATCCCCGGCTGGCCCAGCGCGAGTGCGCTAAGTTGAAGCTATAAATTACCGGCCGCGGCCAGCGCCGCCGCAGGGTGGGCGGGGCGGCCCGAGGGGGCTCGGCTCCGTAAATCGGCCCTTTCACCACTGGAGGCCGCGCACGAAAGAAAAACTTTGTTTTATTAAAGCAACTTCAGGGTTGTGGCCGCGGCCGGAGGCGCCAGCAGCGGCTGGGCACCGGCAGGCAGGGGCTCCCGCGCCCGCACCCGCCCGCCCGGGAGAACGGCCCCTTCAGGAAAGCCGGCTCCAACGGGGGGCTGGGCTCGCTCCGTCCCGCAGGGCAGGCCCCCCCCCTCGCCCCCCAGATCCCAAGACATGGCCAGGGGCCTGGGCCTGGCCGGGGGCCTGTGCACAGAGCGGGCTGAGGGGCTCGGGGTGAGCCGTCTCCGCCGTGGAGAGCCGTGTCCTCCCTTCAGCGCTGCGCTGGACGGCGGGCCCTGGGGTCGGAGGAGGGAGGAGGAGGGAGGGCCGGCCCTGCGCAGAGGGGCCTCCCTCGGCTGTGGGGCAGCGCCAGGCGGGCTCCTACCCACTCCTGGCTGTCCCAGCTCCGGTCCTGGGGAGGCAGGGGCTGCGGGAGCCGCCTGTGAGAATACCTAGGAATTTAAGTGGAAATAGAGGAGAACTAGGAGGCTTATCTCCATCCCTCCCGGGCCAGGGGGCTCCGGGTCTCAGACCCCGGGTGGCAGGTGCTGGGGACCCAGGGCTGTGATGGGGCCTCCTCCTGCCACCCGTCACCCCCGGAGGAGGCCCCTGGGGTCCGCAGCCCTGACCCCACGTGCCTGCCCTGTGGGCGCCCTCCTGACCGTGGCCTCTGCCTCCCCCAGAGCCTCCTTCAAAGCACCCCTAGCCCCACAAGCCACACGGGCCCACCCCCTCCTGCACCCCAGGCCTGGAAGGATGGGTGCCCGTGGGACACCGGGCCTGGGCAGAGGGGGTCGGGTTCCGGGTTCTGGTCTGTCCCAGGGGCAGCAGCAGGGCCATGTGCTCTGGGCTCTCCAGACACCGCAGCTGAGAACAGGGCTAGGCAGTCCGGGTTGGGGTTCACTCTGGAGTCCACCCACCTCAGAGGCCCCCATATATGTCTCCCCCCAGGCCGCAATGCCCACACCGCGCCCCAGGCCTGGCCCGGCTGTCCTGGTCCTGGTCGTGTCTGGCTCCCTCGCCGGGACCTCCTGCGCCCCAGCTCCAAGTCTCGGGTGAGGGCAGGTCCCGGGGCACCGAGCCGGACGGAGCGCAGCCCAGGGGCCAGAGGGGCTGCCAGGACCAAACTGGACGTGCCGGGCAGCAGCTCGTCTCAGGCCCCGGGGCCAGGCCAAGCTCCAGGGACAACCGAGAACCCAAACGCCCCGGCCGCCTGCCTGGCCTCGTCCACCAGCCCCCTCCAAGGTCACCCCTCACTCCTTCCCCACGTGACCAGGCCAGAGTGGGCACGGTGGCTCCTGCTGACCACAGCCCCCTGTGTGGCCCCCCGCCTGCCCCCTGTCCTGAGAGATGGCAGACGGACGGTGCCATGTAGGTCAACCCCCCTGGGGGCCTGGGTATCCCCCCACTGCACAGGGCCTGGGTGTCCCCACTGCACAGGGCCTGGGTGTCCCCACTGCACAGGGGCTGGGTGTGTCCCCACTGCACAGGGGCTGGGTGTGTCCCCCCACTGCACAGGGCCTGGGTGTCCCCACTGCACAGGGCCTGGGTGTCCCCACTGCACAGGGGCTGGGTGTGTCCCCACTGCACAGGGCCTGGATGTGTCCCCACTGCACAGGGGCTGGGTGTCCCCCCACTGCACAGGGCCTGGGTGTGTCCCCACTGCACAGGGGCTGGTGTGTCCCCACTGCACAGGGCCTGGGTGTCCCCACTGCACAGGGGCTGGGTGTCCCCCCACTGCACAGGGGCTGGGTGTCCCCACTGCACAGGGGCTGGGTGTCCCCCCACTGCACAGGGGCTGGGTGTTCCCACTGCACAGGGGCTGGGTGTCCCCACTGCACAGGGGCTGGGTGTCCCCACTGCACAGGGCCTGGGTGTCCCCCCACTGCACAGGGGCTGGGTGTTCCCACTGCACAGGGGCTGAGTGTGTCCCCCCACTGCACAGGGGCTGGGTGTGTCCCCCCACTGCACAGGGGCTGGGTGTCGCCACTGCACAGGGGCTGGGTATCCCCCCACTGCACAGGGCCTGGGTGTCCCCACTGCACAGGGCCTGGGTGTCCCCACTGCACAGGGGCTGGGTGTGTCCCCACTGCACAGGGGCTGGGTGTGTCCCCCCACTGCACAGGGCCTGGGTGTGTCCCCCCATTGCACAGGGGCTGGGTGTCCCCCCACTGCACAGGGCCTGAGTGTGTCCCCACTGCACAGGGGCTGGGTGTGTCCCCACTGCACAGGGCCTGGGTGTGTCCCCCCACTGCACAGGGCCTGGGTGTGTCCCCCCACTGCACAGGTGCTGGGTGTCCCCCCACTGCACAGGGGCTGGGTGTCCCCCCACTGCACAGGGCCTGGGTGTCCCCCACTGCACAGGGGCTGGGTGTCCCCCCACTGCACAGGGGCTGGGTGTCCCCACTGCACAGGGGCTGGGTGTCCCCACTGCACAGGGCCTGGGTGTCCCCCCACTGCACAGGGGCTGGGTGTCCCCCCACTGCACAGGGGCTGGGTGTCCCCCCACTGCACAGGGCCTGGGTGTCCCCACTGCACAGGGCCTGGGTGTCCCCACTGCACAGGGGCTGGGTGTGTCCCCACTGCACAGGGCCTGGATGTGTCCCCACTGCACAGGGGCTGGGTGTCCCCCCACTGCACAGGGCCTGGGTGTGTCCCCACTGCACAGGGGCTGGTGTGTCCCCACTGCACAGGGCCTGGGTGTCCCCACTGCACAGGGGCTGGGTGTCCCCACTGCACAGGGGCTGGGTGTCCCCCCACTGCACAGGGGCTGGGTGTTCCCACTGCACAGGGGCTGGGTGTCCCCACTGCACAGGGGCTGGGTGTCCCCACTGCACAGGGCCTGGGTGTCCCCCCACTGCACAGGGGCTGGGTGTTCCCACTGCACAGGGGCTGAGTGTGTCCCCCCACTGCACAGGGGCTGGGTGTGTCCCCCCACTGCACAGGGGCTGGGTGTCGCCACTGCACAGGGGCTGGGTATCCCCCCACTGCACAGGGCCTGGGTGTCCCCACTGCACAGGGCCTGGGTGTCCCCACTGCACAGGGGCTGGGTGTGTCCCCACTGCACAGGGGCTGGGTGTGTCCCCCCACTGCACAGGGCCTGGGTGTGTCCCCCCATTGCACAGGGGCTGGGTGTCCCCCCACTGCACAGGGCCTGAGTGTGTCCCCACTGCACAGGGGCTGGGTGTGTCCCCACTGCACAGGGCCTGGGTGTGTCCCCCCACTGCACAGGGCCTGGGTGTGTCCCCCCACTGCACAGGTGCTGGGTGTCCCCCCACTGCACAGGGGCTGGGTGTCCCCCCACTGCACAGGGCCTGGGTGTCCCCCACTGCACAGGGGCTGGGTGTCCCCCCACTGCACAGGGGCTGGGTGTCCCCACTGCACAGGGGCTGGGTGTCCCCACTGCACAGGGCCTGGGTGTCCCCCCACTGCACAGGGGCTGGGTGTCCCCCCACTGCACAGGGGCTGGGTGTCCCCCCACTGCACAGGGGCTGGGTGTCCCCACAGCACAGGGGCTGGGTGTCCCCCCACTGCACAGGGCCTGAGTGTGTCCCCACTGCACAGGGGATGGGTGTGTCCCCACTGCACAGGGCCTGGGTGTGTCCCCCCACTGCACAGGGCCTGGGTGTGTCCCCCCACTGCACAGGGGCTGGGTGTCCCCCCACTGCACAGGGGCTGGGTGTCCCCCCACTGCACAGGGCCTGGGTGTCCCCCACTGCACAGGGTCTGGGTGTCCCCCCACTGCACAGGGTCTGGGTGTCCCCACTGCACAGGGGCTGGGTGTCCCCACTGCACAGGGCCTGGGTGTCCCCCCACTGCACAGGGGCTGGGTGTCCCCCCACTGCACAGGGGCTGGGTGTCCCCACTGCACAGGGCCTGGGTGTCCCCCCACTGCACAGGGGCTGGGTGTCCCCACTGCACAGGGGCTGGGTGTCCCCCCACTGCACAGGGGCTGGGTGTGTCCCCACTGCACAGGGGCTGAGTGTGTCCCCACTGCACAGGGGCTGGGTGTCCCCACTGCACAGGGCCTGGGTGTCCCCCCACTGCACAGGGCCTGGGTGTGTCCCCACTGCACAGGGGCTGAGTGTGTCCCCACTGCACAGGGGCTGGGTGTGTCCCCACTGCACAGGGCCTGGGTGTGTCCCCCCACTGCACAGGGCCTGGGTGTGTCCCCCCACTGCACAGGGGCTGGGTGTCCCCCCACTGCACAGGGGCTGGGTGTCCCCCCACTGCACAGGGCCTGGGTGTCCCCCACTGCACAGGGGCTGGGTGTCCCCCCACTGCACAGGGGCTGGGTGTCCCCACTGCACAGGGGCTGGGTGTCCCCACTGCACAGGGCCTGGGTGTCCCCCCACTGCACAGGGGCTGGGTGTCCCCCCACTGCACAGGGCCTGGGTGTCCCCACTGCACAGGGGCTGGGTGTCCCCCCACTGCACAGGGGCTGGGTGTCCCCACTGCACAGGGCCTGGGTGTCCCCACTGCACAGGGCCTGGGTGTCCCCCCACTGCACAGGGGCTGGGTGTGTCCCCACTGCACAGGGCCTGGGTGTCCCCCCACTGCACAGGGGCTGGGTGTGTCCCCCCACTGCACAGGGGCTGGGTGTCCCCCCACTGCACAGGGGCTGGGTGTCCCCACTGCACAGGGGCTGGGTGTCCCCCCACTGCACAGGGGCTGGGTGTGTCCCCACTGCACAGGGGCTGAGTGTGTCCCCACTGCACAGGGGCTGGGTGTGTCCCCACTGCACAGGGGCTGGGTGTGTCCCCCCACTGCACAGGGCCTGGGTGTGTCCCCCCACTGCACAGGGGCTGGGTGTCCCCCCACTGCACAGGGGCTGGGTGTCCCCCCACTGCACAGGGCCTGGGTGTCCCCCACTGCACAGGGGCTGGGTGTCCCCCCACTGCACAGGGGCTGGGTGTCCCCACTGCACAGGGGCTGGGTGTCCCCACTGCACAGGGCCTGGGTGTCCCCCCACTGCACAGGGGCTGGGTGTGTCCCCACTGCACAGGGCCTGGGTGTCCCCCCACTGCACAGGGGCTGGGTGTCCCCACTGCACAGGGGCTGGGTGTCCCCCCACTGCACAGGGGCTGGGTGTGTCCCCACTGCACAGGGGCTGAGTGTGTCCCCACTGCACAGGGGCTGGGTGTCCCCACTGCACAGGGCCTGGGTGTCCCCCCACTGCACAGGGGCTGGGTGTGTCCCCACTGCACAGGGCCTGGGTGTGTCCCCCCACTGCACAGGGCCTGGGTGTGTCCCCCCATTGCACAGGGGCTGGGTGTCCCCCCACTGCACAGGGGCTGGGTGTGTCCCCACTGCACAGGGGCTGAGTGTGTCCCCACTGCACAGGGGCTGGGTGTGTCCCCACTGCACAGGGCCTGGGTGTGTCCCCCCACTGCACAGGGCCTGGGTGTGTCCCCCCACTGCACAGGGGCTGGGTGTCCCCCCACTGCACAGGGGCTGGGTGTCCCCCCACTGCACAGGGCCTGGGTGTCCCCCCACTGCACAGGGGCTGGGTGTGTCCCCACTGCACAGGGCCTGGGTGTCCCCCCACTGCACAGGGGCTGGGTGTCCCCACTGCACAGGGGCTGGGTGTCCCCACTGCACAGGGCCTGGGTGTCCCCCCACTGCACAGGGGCTGGGTGTCCCCACTGCACAGGGGCTGGGTGTCCCCCCACTGCACAGGGGCTGGGTGTGTCCCCACTGCACAGGGGCTGAGTGTGTCCCCACTGCACAGGGGCTGGGTGTCCCCACTGCACAGGGCCTGGGTGTCCCCCCACTGCACAGGGCCTGGGTGTGTCCCCACTGCACAGGGGCTGAGTGTGTCCCCACTGCACAGGGGCTGGGTGTGTCCCCACTGCACAGGGCCTGGGTGTGTCCCCCCACTGCACAGGGCCTGGGTGTGTCCCCCCACTGCACAGGGGCTGGGTGTCCCCCCACTGCACAGGGGCTGGGTGTCCCCCCACTGCACAGGGCCTGGGTGTCCCCCACTGCACAGGGGCTGGGTGTCCCCCCACTGCACAGGGGCTGGGTGTCCCCACTGCACAGGGGCTGGGTGTCCCCACTGCACAGGGCCTGGGTGTCCCCCCACTGCACAGGGGCTGGGTGTCCCCCCACTGCACAGGGCCTGGGTGTCCCCACTGCACAGGGGCTGGGTGTCCCCCCACTGCACAGGGGCTGGGTGTCCCCACTGCACAGGGCCTGGGTGTCCCCACTGCACAGGGCCTGGGTGTCCCCCCACTGCACAGGGGCTGGGTGTGTCCCCACTGCACAGGGCCTGGGTGTCCCCCCACTGCACAGGGGCTGGGTGTGTCCCCCCACTGCACAGGGGCTGGGTGTCCCCCCACTGCACAGGGGCTGGGTGTCCCCACTGCACAGGGGCTGGGTGTCCCCCCACTGCACAGGGGCTGGGTGTGTCCCCACTGCACAGGGGCTGAGTGTGTCCCCACTGCACAGGGGCTGGGTGTGTCCCCACTGCACAGGGGCTGGGTGTGTCCCCCCACTGCACAGGGCCTGGGTGTGTCCCCCCACTGCACAGGGGCTGGGTGTCCCCCCACTGCACAGGGGCTGGGTGTCCCCCCACTGCACAGGGCCTGGGTGTCCCCCACTGCACAGGGGCTGGGTGTCCCCCCACTGCACAGGGGCTGGGTGTCCCCACTGCACAGGGGCTGGGTGTCCCCACTGCACAGGGCCTGGGTGTCCCCCCACTGCACAGGGGCTGGGTGTGTCCCCACTGCACAGGGCCTGGGTGTCCCCCCACTGCACAGGGGCTGGGTGTCCCCACTGCACAGGGGCTGGGTGTCCCCCCACTGCACAGGGGCTGGGTGTGTCCCCACTGCACAGGGGCTGAGTGTGTCCCCACTGCACAGGGGCTGGGTGTCCCCACTGCACAGGGCCTGGGTGTCCCCCCACTGCACAGGGGCTGGGTGTGTCCCCACTGCACAGGGCCTGGGTGTGTCCCCCCACTGCACAGGGCCTGGGTGTGTCCCCCCATTGCACAGGGGCTGGGTGTCCCCCCACTGCACAGGGGCTGGGTGTGTCCCCACTGCACAGGGGCTGAGTGTGTCCCCACTGCACAGGGGCTGGGTGTGTCCCCACTGCACAGGGCCTGGGTGTGTCCCCCCACTGCACAGGGCCTGGGTGTGTCCCCCCACTGCACAGGGGCTGGGTGTCCCCCCACTGCACAGGGGCTGGGTGTCCCCCCACTGCACAGGGCCTGGGTGTCCCCCCACTGCACAGGGGCTGGGTGTGTCCCCACTGCACAGGGCCTGGGTGTCCCCCCACTGCACAGGGGCTGGGTGTCCCCACTGCACAGGGGCTGGGTGTCCCCCCACTGCACAGGGGCTGGGTGTGTCCCCACTGCACAGGGGCTGAGTGTGTCCCCACTGCACAGGGGCTGGGTGTCCCCACTGCACAGGGCCTGGGTGTCCCCCCACTGCACAGGGGCTGGGTGTGTCCCCACTGCACAGGGCCTGGGTGTGTCCCCCCACTGCACAGGGCCTGGGTGTATTCCCCCATTGCACAGGGGCTGGGTGTCCCCCCACTGCACAGGGCCTGGGTGTGTCCCCACTGCACAGGGGCTGGGTGTCCCCCCACTGCACAGGGCCTGGGTGTCCCCCCACTGCACAGGGCCTGGGTGTCCCCACTGCACAGGGGCTGGGTGTGTCCCCACTGCACAGGGGCTGGGTGTCCCCACTGCACAGGGGCTGGGTGTCCCCCCACTGCACAGGGGCTGGGTGTCCCCCCATTGCACAGGGGCTGGGTGTCCCCACTGCACAGGGGCTGGGTGTGTCCCCCCACTGCACAGGGCCTGGGTGGTGTGGGGTGTCTGGTCCTGTCTGAGCACATGCTGGGAGCCCGGCTTGCTGTACTAAACCCCGTTTATTCCCCGTGGACACTCAGAACCCCGGGCTCCTGGGGAAGACATGGGCTCCCAGGGGTCACAAGCCATGTGCTGATGCCAACCTCGAGGGGCACCAGTGACTCACAGCTGCCCTCCCACTCGGGGTGGGGGTGGGTGCCCTGATCCAGGCAGGCGGAGGTGGGGCCACCTCCCAGTGGGGACAGACCACCTGTGAATAAGACGCCTCCTGGCCCCAGGCAGTGAGCTGGGCAGGGGGGAGTGAGGAGGGCACTCTGGGCCGACCCCTGAGTAAGAAGGAGGCAGGCCTGAGTGGCCCTGACCTGTGGGACCCCTGGTGGATGGATTGGAGAGGAGAGGCCTGGGATGGGTGAGGGGAGGGCTGGGATGGGTGAGGGGAGGGCTGGATGGGGGAGGAGGAGGGCTGGGATGGGGGGGAGGGCTGGATGGGGGAGGAGGGCTGGATGGGGGAGGAAGGCTTGGGATGGGGGAGGAGGGCTGGGATGGGTGGGGGAGGGCTGGGATGGGTGAGGAGGGCTGGGATGGGTGGGGGAGGGCTGGATGGGGGAGGGGGGTGCTGGAGCCACAGGCATCTGGCCTCCTGGCGGCTGCAGGACTGGCCTGGACTCCAAGGCCCCCGGAGCCACTGGGGATGGAGCTGGGCCTGGACTGAGGGCGGGACCAGGCAGGCGGTGAAGGCTGGGGCCTGGGTCACCCTGGGGGGGGGGGGGGGGCGGAGTGCAGGCCCTGCCCTTGGGCCTGGCCAGGGCACTGCTGGCTCTTACCTGCCTGGCACGGCTCCCTGGGTGGTAGGAAGAGCCAGGCCGGGCGGTGGTTTCAGGTCCTCCCAGGCTGTGGGGAGAGCCCGGGAGGTACCGGCCAGGGGTCACCCAGCCCCAGCTCACCACCCAGGAGGTGGCCACTCTGCCCCGCGTCTGCAGATGGTGCAGGAATGGGGGGCTGCCCGTGCTGTGACGGGACCCAGGGGGCCCCCTGTGCCCTCGCCCCGAGGGGCCCCATCCTCTCCACCGCTGCAAAGAGCAGCCCCATGACCCGGGCCTCAGCCTCGGGTCTGGGTTCGGGAATATGGGGGCGGCGGAGGGGAAGCCAGACCCCACCCCAGCCCCACCCCCACGTCAGCCTTGCCGGCCCCAGGCCTCCCTCCAGCCTCCACCCCAAGGTCCAGGGTCCAAGGGCACGGCCCCCATCACCACCACGTGGTGGCCAGCCCAGAAGCTCCGGCCGGAACCGGGTCAGACCTGGGAGGGAGCCACGCCTGCCCCGGGCGGTGGGCACCCCCTCACTGCGCTCGCTGGGACCCCGGCCGCGCTGCCTCCTGGGAGCGGGCGGGGCGGCGGGCTGTTTGCGCTCACTGTTTGCCCAGGGGGCGCCCTCCGGGGGGCCCGGGCCCAGCTGAGTCCACAGCGCGGCGCTGGGCGGGCGGACCCGGCGGGGCTGGGGGTTCCGGCCCCTCCCGCCCCCCGGACGGGAGACCCTCCCCGGCGCCCCGGGCGCCCCTGTGGTTTTGCAAATCCCGCTCCCTCGGACCCTAACGGGCGGGGCGGCGCCGGGGTCACGCTCCGGAGGGAACCCCTTCCCCCCCCCCCCCCCCCCGGCCCCGCGCCCCCGGGATGGACGGCCGCCGCGCTCCGCCGCCTCCAGGTGCTCGGGCCGGGCGTCCGGGCGGAGGCCGCGGGGTCGGGTCGGGGCGGGGCGGCCCCCTCCCTCCGCCGCCCGCTGTTGGGCCAACAGCCCGGCGGGGCCGCTGAAAGCCCGGGATTAGCGGCCATTAGCGGCCCTTTGAGCGCCCGCCGCCGCCTGGGGCCGCCCCGCCGCCGGCTCCCGCGGTCGGAATCCCGGCCGGACCCGCTCCGCCGCTGCCCGGTCCGGGCCCGGGAGCCGGGATGGGGGGCGGTGACCGGGGTGCAGGGGGGGCGGTGACCGGGGGTGCGCGCCCCGAGGCGGGCCTTGCTGAGAGGGAGGCCCGTGTGCCCGCAGCCTCCGGGGCTGAGCTGGGAGCACCCCCTCCCCCCACCCCGCAGGCCCCCCCTCCAACCGGCCCCCCAGCCCCGGAGCCGGCCCCTGGGTCCCTGAAATCAGCCTCCTCCCCCCGGCACCCCGCGGGTGGCACCCCCGCCCCCAGGGCCCAGAGGGGCGAGCACCTTCCCCTTTTCTGTCCACGTAATTCCTGGGCCCGGGCCACGGACGCCTGGGGGGCCAGAGGGTCCTGTCCCCGGGGGACTCAGAGCCCAGGTCACTGCCCGGACACCGGCCGGCCATTCAGGGAGGTGTAACTGCTGGCCATTTCCCCGACGAGGAAACCGAGGTGCCGCTGCGGGAAGCAGCCCAGGTCCGCCTGCCCGTGGGCGAGGAGCGGAGACGGGCCCTCAACTCCCACCCTCAGGGCCTCCTTTCTCCCCACCCACCACCCGCCTGTCTGGGCCAGCGGATGGCCCAGCTCAGTGCTGGTGGGGCTCAAACCCCACCTGCTGCCTGGGACCCACGCACAGGGGCGCACACGTGTCCACACGCACATGCACACACATGCACACGCACCGCAGCGAGGGCCAGGCTTGAGAAGAGTAAACATCTCCAGAGGAAGCTGCCGGCCCGGCTCCCGAGAGGAAAAATGTGGCCAAACCAGACCCCGGGGCTGTGGGCTCCCCTCCGTCACCACGCTGCTCGTCGGCGGTGAAACATCGCCCGCCCGCCACCCCAGGCCGGACACCGCGGGACCCAGGGGCCCTCCCTGCAGCTGCTGGTGTCCGAGCAGGCACCGGTGGGTGGCTGCGGGGTCCCCACGCCCTCAAGGAGTCACCCCGAGGCCTGTTCCCAGGATCCTGCCTGAGAGAAAACCCGGCTGCCCGCCCTCGGGCCCACAACCCGGCCGTGCGTCTCCTCGCACCCCACCCTGCGCCCAGATGGCTCCCGCCCAGCTGCGGGCGGGCGTGGGACCCAGGCGCTGGGGGGGCACCCTGGCTGTGGGAGGCCCCTGGGTCCAGGAGCCCCCGCTGCTGGGGGTGGTGACCGACTGTGACCGTGGCAACGCCGGAGAGGGGCAGCCCCCCCCCCGGGCCCCCCGCTGGCCGGGACCGAGCAGACCTGGCCCGGTCCTGTGGCTCTGGAGAAACCGCGCGGAGCCTGGGGTTTGCAGTGGAAACCCGATCGAGTAATGACAGGGTTGGTGAGGGGTGACCAGCGAGGGAGCTCCCCGCTGGCCTCTCAGAAGTGGGAACCCCATGCCCCCCCCCCAACTGCCGGGCCAGGCCTGCCCACCCCCCCACCCCCACTGCCTTTTCCCTTAGCCAGCCCCCAGCCTCTCTCACAGCCTGGCCACCGCCCCCCCGCCCCCCCCTCCCCGCCCCACACCAGGGCTCCTCCCAGAACCTTCTGGAGCTTCTGGGCAGCTCTTCTGGAATCAACCCCAGGAGGGGTGTCAGGCGGAGGGGAAGCTATGCACCCTGCATCGTCACCTGCCCCCTCGGGGCCAGGCCCGCCCTCTATCCCAGCCCCAAGCCTCCAGGCCCCAGACTCCGAGAAGGGCCTGGGACAGCGGAGGGAGGGAACCCACGTGAAGTAAGAGAAACAAGAGGTCCTGAGCCTCTGCCGCCCTAGCCCCCCCCCCCCGACCCCTCCCTCACGGGACCCACACGTGAACACACGCCCCCGGAGCCCCGGCGCTGCCGCTGGGAGAGTCTGGGATCCAGGAGGGCCCCTGTGGGCCTGGGGTCCAGCTGCCCGGCCAGGCCTCGGGGAGACGGGGGAGGCCTGAGGCTGAGGAGGCCTCAGGAGTGGATTCTGGCCACGCCCACCCCCCACTCAGGCCAGAATCCACTCGTGAGCCCCCCTGGAACACCTGTGACCAGCGGGCCGTGTGTCTGACTCCCACGGCCCGGTCACTCCAGCGAGGACGACGGGGACCAGGAGGGCAGGACGGGCCCTGTGACCGGGCGGGCGGCGGCGGGCGGGCCCAGAGCCTCCCCCCTGGCTGCAGGCAGCGGGCAATTTTAATGACCGCTCGCTGGGCCCATTGAGCCGCGCTAATCCGGGGCTGCCACCGCGGGAGGCTCAGGCGGGCGCCCCCTCCCCCGCGCCCGGGCACCGGGTCCCCAGGTTCTCACGTCCCGAAGGCCCCAATTAAAGCGAGCTCGCTGGGCTGCGCTGCTAATGAGCTCCGCGGGGCGGGCCGCTGGGCTCCGGGAGGGCAGGGGGGGTGTGTGAGGCGGGGTAGCGGGATGGAGTTGGCTTGGGTGGGGTGACTACTCCCGAGGAGATGCCCAAGGGACTCCCCTGTCTGCGTCCCGCTGCTGGGTGGGGCTCTGTGCCCCACCCCCACCCCCACGAAGAAGAAACACCTGACTGTGGGGCACCACCCGCCCAGGGCTGAACCCTGACTGAGCCCCCAGGAGCGGGAGGGGCTGGGAGTCGGGCAGGGCCGGCAGGGCCCCCCTCTCTGGGGCAATGCCCTGGGAGCAGCCGGGGGAGGGGCAGGGAAGGTGTCTGCCCGGTGTTGGACACCTTGAGGGGCCAGGCCCTGGCACCCGGCTCGGGAGCTCTGGGTAGCTGGAAGGGCGGGATGGCAGGGCCACGGGGGTTTGCCAGGAGCCTCTGAGGCTGACCTGGGTGCCAGCTCAGACTGGGGGGGGGGGGGGGGGTTATGGGGTTTGCACACTCCCCTAACCCAGGGCTTCAGGGGGCTCAGGCACCATGGCCCCAAGCAGGCCCCTGGCTCAGAACTGGGGCCCTCAGGGTGATGGGGGGTGGAACAGCATCCAGGACTCACCCCTGTGGGAGAGGTTGGAGGGTCCCACCCGGACTGGGTGCTGGGGGCCCGGGTGGGGGGCTGGTTGCTGTGGTTGGGGTGTCACCCTCGGGAGGGCCCCCTTCCATTTGCCCAGCCTGGTGTGCTGTGACCTTGGAGGAGGCAGGGCTGGGATGTGGGAGCCTGGGGGGCTGGGACTGCAGGCCTGGAGCCCCCCCCCTCCCCCCGCCCCGCTCCAGTCTGGACCCGGCTCTGGGGCCGCAGACTTTGAAGGGGGTGAAGGGGCCTTGGCAGGCAGAGGCCCAGAGGGGAGCCACCGGCAGTGAAGGGGGGCTGGAGTGCAGGCCCCGGCTTCCCGGGTCTGACCACGCACGTGGGTCCCTGACTTGGCTGAGCCGACCACAGGGGCCGGGGACTCTGCCGAGCCTGCCCCCTCCGCGCACGGGGACGTACGGTGCATTGGTGAGCGCACAGCCCGGGGAGGGTCCCGGCCGGCCGCCGCAGGCCGGGCTCGGTGAATGCTTGTGGTGTGCGGCATGGCGGGCTGGGAGTCGGGCAGCGGGATCTGCAGCCGCACGATGACCCAGTTTCCTGGGACGGCGGAGCCAGGCAGAGAGCCTGGATGGGCTGGGCAGGAGCCTCCGCAGGACCCAGTGAGGGCTGGGGGCCCTGGGCCAGGCCAGCCCACCTGGCAGGCGGACACGGAGGCCGTGGGAGAGGTCCCTGGTCCCTGGCCCCAGGGCCAGACGGGAGCAGGCTGGGCTGTGGGCAGGGCCGACCTGTGCCCAGTGGGTGCCGTCTGCTGGCCTGGGCCCCCCAGCCTCCCCCCCTTTCTCTGGCCTCTCACCGGACGGGGGGCGTGGGGGGGTGTGGGGGGCAGAGCACAGTCTGTGTTCTGGGGAGAAGGGACCCCAGGTCCTCCCCCCGCCCCGTGCCATGCCCCCGGGGCAGCCGCCCGCCCCCCCTGCGGTCCCCCGAGGCCCTGGGTTTCGGTGCGGGGCCGCCCGGGAGCCGGAGCCGTTGGACGCTGAGAGAAGCGGATGGGAAGGGGCAGCTTCTCGCTTCCACTGCCCTCCCCCGGCCCCCGGCCCCCCCCCGGCCCCCGGCCCCCCCCCCCGGCCCCCGGCCCCCGGCCCCCCCCACCGGCCGGAGCTGGTGCCAGCCCTTGTTCCCGGACAGCCGGTGAGCGCCGGAGGTGCTATCTGTGACAGCCGCAGAATGGGCCGCTGCACCAGGGCAGGTGTCGGCGCCTGGGACCGGGCCAACCCGAAACCCAACCCCGCCCGCCACCCCACCCGCTGCAAACCTGGCAGGCTGTCCCCGAGATGAGAGATCGCCAGACCTTGTCCCGGCCCCTCCCAGTTCGATCTGCCCCAGATACCAGCAGGGGCCAGGCCTGGGGGCCGGAGCCACCAGGACCAGCGTGAGCGGGCGGGTGGGGGCCGGGTGGGGGCCGGGTGGGGGCTCTCAGGGACCACACTCTCAGTGCCTGAGAGCCCCGGGGGGGGGGGGGGGCGGTGCCAGGGGACCCAATCTCAGATCCCAGTCCCTTCCTGCTCAGATGGCAGCGATCTGGGTCAGGATGCGGCGGGAGCAGCAGGCACAGGTGTGAGCTTCCTGCTCTCACACCTCCTCCCTGGGCGGTGGGTCCCACTGGGCCTGGGGGGACCACTCTGGGCCTGGGGGGACCACGCCAGGCCTGGGGTGACCAGTCTGGGCCTGGGGTGACCACGCCGGGCCTGGGGGGACCACGCCGGGCCTGGGGTGACCACTCTGGGCCTGGGGTGACCACACTGGGCCTGGGGTGACCACGCCGGGCCTGGGGTGACCACGCCGGGCCTGGGGTGACCACGCCGGGCCTGGGGTGACCACGCTGGGCCTGGGGTGACCATGCCGGGCCTGGGGGGACCACGCTGGGCCTGCTGGCCTTTGCCAGCTGTGGCCTCCACCCGGGCAGCGCCCTTTCCCCGGCCACATGGTCCCTGTTCCCAAACCCCGGCCCCGCTGTGGCCCCTTCTGCACCCCTGCCCCACCCCCACCCCCATCCTCACTGCCTCTGACGGCTCCCAGGGAGGGCTCTGCCTCGGGGCTCCCTGCGGGGGGGCCTGGGCTCTGACCCCATGGCACCGTGAAGGGGTAAGGTGGTCACGAGGAGGGACCTTAGAACCCGGGGGGGGGGCTGTTCTCCATCCTTCGGAGCAGCCCCCTGGGCTGGGCAGCGAAGCTCTCAGCTCCCCCTGCCTCCCAGCCCTGCCCTGGCCCCAGTCCAGCCACCTGGCCGTCACCTGGCCAGCGCGTGCGTGCGTCTCCCGAGGTCCTGCCTCTGCGCCCACCTCCCCGCGGCTTTGCTGCACTCACGGCCGCCCTCCTGTGTGGGAGCCCGGCAGCCGCGTCCAGTGGGCCTCCTCCGTGCCTTCGCCCCGTGTGTCTGGGTCCCGCCCCGATGCCGCCTGAGCACCTCGAAACCGCATGCTTCGTTGACGGAGGTGCCTCCGGGCCCAGTCCCAGGGTGACGAGGCTGCGGCCGGAGGGGCCTGGGGTCTGGGGGTGTGGAGGGTAGAGGTCACGCAGGATGGGGACAGCATCCACCTCCCCCAAGCCCTACCGTCCACCGCAGGCCGCCAGGAGCCAGGCAGGCGCGGGGCTGGCTCGCACACGGCGGTGCCCGGGTTCGGGGACACTGGTGCTCGAGGGCCAAGTGAGACCCCAGCCCCGGGGCCACCCTGAGGCCCTCGGACAGCTGACCAGCTCGGCATCAGGCAGCACCCGGAGGGCGCAGAGCTTTGGGCCGCAGCGTGGGTTCCTGGCCGCCAGCAGGCCGGCCCCGGTGTCAGCGCGCCGTGCGAGACAGCCCCTCCGCAGGGCAGGCCCCGCCTGGGACCTGGGACCTGGGACCTGGGAGCGGGCTCTCTCCCTGTCCTCAGCCCCCCCTTCCCATCCCAGTGGCCGAGGTCGCAGCGGGGTCCAGCCACCCCGAACCAGGGGGCTCAGCCAGCCTGGTGCAGCCAGATTGACCAGTGGACGCCGGACGGGCAGCCCGGCCATGCGGGCGGCCCTCACACTCCGCTGGGCCGGCGGCTGACGCTGATGCCTCCTGACTCCTGGACTCTCCTGCGGGGAACGGGTCGTGTTGTGTCTGGGCAGGCGCGCGGGGCAGCGCCCGGGACGCGGAGGCCAGTGCTGGGTCAGCGCTGTTCACAGCCCCGGGCCGGGCGGGGAGCTCCCGGCCCTTCCCCCTCTGGGCGAAGGGCCAGGCCACGTCCTGGAGGGGACGTGCCGGTCACAGCCTGTGCTTCTCCCTCCAGGCACAGACACCTCCACCGGGAAGCCCTCAGGTCCAGCTTGTCCTGTGACCTCCAAGGCCTCATCCAACACCAGCCCCAAATGGGAGCAGGCACAGCGGGGTGGGCCGGTCCTGACCTCCAGGGACTCCGTCCCACGGGGTGGTTGGGAGGTAGCCGTGAGGGGCCGGCCAGCCTGAACCCAGATCCCTCACCGCCCCTTGTCGGGCCCCGATTTCTCCTGCACCCGCCGTCAAGCAGTTAGCCAACCGGAATCTAACACACCTCACCCTCCATCCCTCACCTTCTCCCTGGCCGCGCAGCCCCCTCCTCCACACACCCTTTCTGACAACCTCAGATAGAAAGGAGGTCAGGACCTCCTCTTGGAGGTCACAACCTCCTTCCCTCTGCTCACTGCTCCGCAGACCTGCCCGGGCCCAGCCTCAGGGTCCCCGCAGGGGCTGTTCCCTGGGCCTGAGTGCTGTTCCCTGCACAGCAGGGTCGTCGGGCTCGGGGTCAAGGTCCAGGCCTCTGGCCATTTACTCAGCGTCCCCGCCCCCGCCCTCGCTCTGCCTGTGAAGGCGAAGCCGGGAGCCAGGCAGGCTCCGTCCGGCACAGCGGCCGGGCCGAGGATTCTCTGTGAATCCCTCCCCACCGGGCGTAGCGGGCCGGGCATCGAGGCCTGTGCCCCTGCTCACGGGGCCGGCTGCTCCCAAGGGCTGGCGCCTGGGCCCAGGGTGAGAGTGTTCGAGGCCCCCCAGGGGCTCGGTGCTGGCTGGGCGCCCCACCTCCGGCCCGGACCCCTGTCCCCACCCCCACAAACACACACACTCGACTTTCCTCAAACACAACTCCAGCCCATTCCTGCCATCGATTGTCTGCCCGGACAAAGGCCCCTTTCAGCGTCAGAAGTTCAGCAAATACATGAATGGATGAACTCCGGGGAGGAAGAGGAGGTGGGAGGGCGGGGCCCGGCCAGGGTCCCCCTGTGAGCGGGCTGGGGCCTGGCGCTGCGTTGGGGGAGGGTTGGGGGCGTGAGGCCTGGGGGTCGGGGGTCACACAGAGGGCTCCCACAAAGGCTCGGGCTGGAGCTCGGTGTGTCGGAGACGCCCCGAAGGCCCAGGCCCGGGCCCGGGTGATGGTCCCTGTGGATTCCCACAAGCCAGATGCCACCCTTGACTGGTCACCCTCCCGGGGTCCTCGCTTGGCCCTGGAGACACCCCTTAACCCGGAGGAGTGGCCCTCCGGCGGACCAGGCCAGGCAGGACATGGAGGTGCCCTATGCGGCCTCCCAGGGTGGGAGACCGGAGTTGGGGCCCTGATCCTGGGCCCCTCTCTGTGCACTCCGGGACACTGTGCCCAGGGTGCCGGCCTGTGGAGACCTCTGTGCACCCAGAGCTCGGGGACACTGTGCCCAGGGTGCCGGCCTGTGGAGACCTCTGTGCACCCAGAGCTCGGGGACACTGTGCCCAGGGTGCCGGCCTGTTGGAGACCTCTGTGCACCCAGAGCTTGGGGACACTGTGCCCAGGGTGCCGGCCTGTTGGAGACCCGTGGGCTGCCCTCATGCCCGCTCCCCCTGAGTCAGGCGTCCCACAGCCCTGTGCTTGCCCCCGCCTGGCAGAGGCCCGTCCCAGCTCGGCCTGGTCCCCACTCCAGCCTCCGGGCTCCTGGTGCATGGCCCTGGCCCCTCGCCTTCCTGCCCCGGCCCCCGGGCGCCCCTGGAATGTGGTCCCCGAAGGTAAGGGCTTCTTTGCCCAGAGGGGCCTGGCCCAGCCAGTCTCCTAAGACAGGAGCTTCCCCACCTGAAAGTAGGTGCATGATCGGCCCGGCCCTGGCGGGGACCCCCAGAACAGACAGAACCAGAGCAAAGCAGCCAACAGAGTGGGCTGGGGAGATCCAGGAGGGCTGCCTGGAGGAGGGAGCTGGGGGAAAGGCTGACAGGGGAGAAGGGGCTGGCCTGCTCCCCTGGCCCCTGCTCTAGTCCAGGCCTGGTCCAGCCTCCAGGGCAGCCCTGACTCCTGGCCATTCTGGGGACAACAATGGTCGGCATTTAAATTCCAATTGAGTCGGCCAGAGTGGCCAGCGGGCGTGAGAACGGGAGCCCCCACCCCCAGCCCCAGCCCCGCCTGCCGCATTCCTGCGTCCCCGGAGATGGCCACGGCCAGCCCGTTGCCAGGGGGCCGGGAATGTGGCGCTCAATGGCCAGGGACAAGGGCCCATTGAACGGTGACGGGCGGGATTGAGCCGTCAGGCCCTCCACTCTGGGTCCCCCATCCCACCCCTCCCGGAGTTCCCAACATCAGCTGCTCACACCCTCCCGGGCCCTGAGCAGGCCCGGTCCCCCGACAGACTGACCGGACTGACAGACTGACCAAGGGGCTCCACCCCCCACCCCTCCTGGCTGCATCTCAATCGGATCACGCCACGCCCCTGCCTGGTCACCGGCGCTGACCGCTGCCTCCCGGCCACCCCTGGTCCCGCCTCTCACCTGCCCGTGCCCCCAGGAGGCCTTCCCTGATCGCCCCACTGGCTCCCATCCTGCCAGAACTTTCCCAAGTTCTTTTTTAAAATATATTTTTATTGATTTCAGAGAAGAAGGGAGAGGGAGCGAGAGACAGCAATGATGAGAGAATCATGGACTGGCCGCCCCCTGCATGCCCCGCACTGGGGATCGAGCCCGCAACCCAGGCCTGTGCCCCGACCGGGAATCGAACCGTGACCTCCTGGTTCCTAGGTCGATGGTCAACCCACTGAGCCAGGCCGGCCGGGCCTGCGTTCCGCTTCCTGCCATCACCCCACTCTGCCAGCCCCCGAGGCCCATGTCCTGCCTGTCCGAGCTGGCCCTCAGCTTCGGTGCTCACAGCACGGCTCGGCCAGCACCCCGTGGCCGTGCTCCTGGGCGTCAGGCACAGCTCGGTGGCTGCCCTGCGGGGGGCCCGGGCCGGCACGCTGGCAGCTCTTCTCCGGTCCCCACGTGGGGACCAGCAAGGACACCGGGTACTGAGGCAGCCCAGGTGCGCCGGGAGCCGGGGCCCCCTCCTCCGGGCTTGCCCTCCGCCCGGCTGCCTGGGTGTGCCCTTCAGTATCTATTCCCACCAGAGGGGCAGCCGGACAGACAGGGCTCTGCCGCCCGCTGTGCTGGGCACAGCACCCCCAGGCCAGGGTGGGGGCATCAGACAGGATGCCGGGAACCTGAGCCCAGAGGGGGAGTCCCAGGAGACGGTGGGTGACCGGGAGGGACAAAGCCCTGGTGCCGGGGAGAGAACGCGGGGGCTGGGAGGCTGGCGCGGCGCCCGCGGCGGCAGGGTGCCCCGTGCACACACCTCCTTCCGCCCTGCGTGGGAAGATGAGCGCCCGGCCGGCTCCTGGGTGCACGGGGTGGGGAGCGAGCCGGGGGGAGGGAGGGGGCGGGCAGCCTCGGCTGGGGTGGCTTCCCGCCGGCTCTGGCACACGCCCAGTGAGCACGGCGGCCCAGACAGGTGTCAGGGAGCCCAGACGAGGAGGGGGTGATGGGGCTTCGTGAGGCCTCGGGACGCGACGGGGAGGCCCCCCCACAAGCACGCCCCCAGGCCCTGGCCACAAGGCCCACACGGCCCACACGGCCCACACGGCCCACACGGCCCACACGGCCCACACGGCCCACACGGCCCACATGGACCACATGGCCCACACGGCCCACACGGCCCACACGGCCGACACGGCCCACACGGACCACATGGACCACATGGACAGCCACCCTGGGGCTCCCCGGAGGGGCCTGATCAGAGCTGCCCAGCTGAAGACAGGGACCCCACCCCACAGGGGCTAGAGTCCAGCCTCCTCGTCACCTGCCCTGCCCACACCCCAGAACCCCCTCAGGCCTCAGCCCCTGCCCTGGCCTCAGACCCCCATCAGATCAGCCCCTGCCCAGCTCCAGACCCCCAGGGCCACTCCCTGAGGAGCCAGCCACACAGGTCCCTGGGCCACTGCCCTGCCCCCCACAGCCCTGCCCCCCACGGCCCTCCACCTCCCCCCTCCACCCTCAGCTTGCCCGGTGGGGTCAGGCCCAGAGCTGGTCCCATGGTCAGATCCCGCAGGCGGCTCTGCCGTCTCCTCCAGGGCAGCCTGTGGGGCGGGGCCGTGGTCTCGGCCTTCGGGGACACGCGGCCACAGAACGCCACGGCCCACCTGCAGCTGAGCCCTCTGCACTGCTCCCCGGGCAGGAGAGCCACGCACGCCTTGTTTCCCTCTTTGCCCTGGCTGCCGGGGAGCTCAGGACCCAGTCCAGGCTCGACAGCAACCACTTCCTCCCGGGGTTCTGGAGTTCCTCTTTTCTTGGCCTGAATGAAACCACGGGGGCCGTGTTTCTTCAGCACCCGAAGCTCAAACCTGCGCAGTGGACACGCCTGGTGCCGCCCCACAGGGTGCTCAGTCCTTCTGTCCAGCCCGGGCCCTGCTCGCCACCCCGGGCCTGCCGTCCTGCCTCTGGGGGGCCTGGCTGTGGGGGGGCTGGGCAGGGCGGCTCTGAGCTCACCTCGTCCTGCAAAGCCAGGTCTCCGCCTCCCGGCCCCGAGCATCCTGTTTCCAAGGGCAACACACACGCACACACACATGCACACACACACGCACACACATGCACACACATACACGCGCGCACACACATGCACACACGCACACACACACGCACACACACACACAGGTCATCTGCCTGCATGGGGTCTCCCTCGTTAAGAACCTGGGACCGAGGACTGGAGGGTCCAGGGTTCCGTTCTGGCCAAGGTCACGTACCTCGGCTGCAGGCTCGCTCCCCAGTCCCGCTTGGGGCACATGCGGGAGGCCCCAATCAATGTGTCTCTCACATCGACGCTTCTGTGTGTGTGTCTCCCCCTCCCTCCCACTCTCTCTAAAAGTCAATGGAAAACCCTCGCCGATTTGGCTCAGTGGAGAGAGCGTCGGCCTGAGAACCAAAGGGTCCCGGGTTCGATTCCGGTCAAGGGCATGTACCGCAGTTGCAGGCTCCTCCCGGGCCCAAGCCCTGGTAGGGGCACATGCAGGAGGCAACCCATCGACGTGTTTCTCTCACGTCGATGTTTCTCTCTGTCTCTCCTCTCTCTCCCACTCTCCCCAAAAATCAACGGAAAAGTACCCTCAGGTGCGGATCAACCACAGCAACATCAGAACCTGGGACGCACCTGAGCCCGCTGCCCCCAGGCGATGGGTGCTGGGCGGGAGCGCCCCTGCCCGGAAGGGTGCACGCTGGGCCCGAGGCCAGGACGTGGCAGAGCTGCCAGGGCGGGTGCCAGGCTCGGGGAAGTGCCACGCCCTGAGCGGGGAGAGACCAGGCGGCGAGGCCCCGACACCTGGCACCCGAGCGTCCGGCCCAGGGCCCCCCGCCTGGGTGCTCCCGGAGGACAGGGCCCTGGGCTGAGGGGAGCCGGCCAGGGAGTGTGGGGGGCCGGGGCCTGGCAGGGGCCCGGGGGAACAGGGCTGTGCTCGGGCCCCTGTCAATGGGCTGTTGTGCTCCTCGAGGGCCACTCAGCCTGCCCACCTGGCAGGACAGACGTGTCCTTGCTGGCAGGCCCGGCTCCCGCGGCAGCGGCTGGCGGCCACACGCGGCCCATGTGGGCTCCTCACCCCGGGGCTCCCCCACCCTCGCCCCGGCCGGCTGTCCCAGAGGCTGAGCTGCACCCCTGCCCCCTGGCCCTGGGGACGGCCTCCCACCTGCACAGCCGTCCTCCTCTCGGGCCCTGACCCCAGGGCACCTCCCCAAGGGCTGGGCTGCACAGGGGCGTGGGGGTCAGTGGCCGCTCCTCGGAAAAGGGGACCCGACCCCAGTGGACAGGGACTGAGGACAGAGCCCTCAGAGCAGCACTGGGGCCCGGGAAGGGGGCGGGGGGAGGGTGATGGGCTCACAGCTGAGGGGCCTCAGGGCCACCATCCGGGGCCTCTGGCGGAGGACAGTGGGCAGATCTGGCCTCGGGAGTAACCCTCCAGGGCACGAGTGAGCAGGGTGAACTGGGGGACGGGTCGGTGTGGGGGGCATAGACCCAACTCTCAGTCACCCCACCCCATTGGGTGGCACCTCCACTGTCCCCACTTTGCAAACACGCCTGAGACCACTCCGCTGGGCCCCCCTGGACAGGAGGGCGGGGTCCGGGGAGGGGCCTGGGGAGCCAGGGGTGGGGAGGGGCCGTGCAGGAGAGGGACAGGGGCTCACACACCTGCCCCCCTTTCCGGAGGGTCCTCTCCAGGGGTGGGGGCCGGGCGGCCGGGAGGACCTGAGCAGAGGCCGGGAGGGCAGGCTGCCCCCCGCCCCCGCCTTCCCCCCGCCCCCCCCCCCCCCCCCCCCCCGTCACGTCTCCACCTGCCCGGAGCAGCGCCTTCCTGGTGCTTCCAGTTCTGTGAGCTCAGCAAACAGCCCGAACCCTTTAAGCCCTTTACAAGGAGAGACGGTGTCTGGCCGCGGGGAGAGGGTGGGGGCCCCTCTGCGCCCCCCCCCCGTCCTGCCACGCTGGCTGGGCCGGGCGGTGGCCCCTGTGGCTGCCTCGTCTGGGGGCGGACTTGGGGTCTCCGGGGTGACTCTGGGCACCGGGGTGAGGGGATCTTCAAGGCTCTGTCAGCTCTTGTTTTTGGAGATTCGCTGCCTCTGGGGATGGAGGCAGCGAGGGGCGGGGAGGCAGGGCCAGACCCGGAGCCGAGGGGCTGCCCGACCCTGCGGGGTGCGGGGAAGGCCGCTCTCCTGGCCGCCTGGGGGGCTGTCCCAGCGCACTGGCTGTGGGGGCAGAGCGTGGCCGGGCCGGGCTGCACGGCCCTCTTCACCCCCCACCCCCCGCAGGTACGCCTTCAGCAGGAATGAGCCCCACAGGGCGGGGCCATCCCAAGGCTGCAGGGGACAGGCCTCACTGAACCCCCGGAGACCCCTGAGGCCAACACAATGCGGGGCGATGTCCCGGGAGACACGGTCACGCGAGTCAGGAGTGGGTGCCTGGGAGCGGGAACGGGCCGGCCACAGGCGTGCAGGGAGGAGGCCCCTCTTGCTTGGCTGTGCGCCCGGGGCAGGCCGCTGCCCTCTCTGAGCCTAAGCAGGCTCCTCGCCTGTCTCTGTGGGACCAGGGGCTCCTCAGCCCCTCGGCCAAGAAGGGAGCCCTTGCGTGAGCTGGCCGTGGCCGCCCCGCAGCGTGCGGGCTCACCTGGCCTGGGCCGCCTGGACCTGCCCTCAGCCGGCCCCGCTCGTGCCCCAGGACACGCTCACGCGTGCGCACGCGGACACCCCGCTGGGCCCGGGCCCAGGTGCGCGGGGATCGGAAGCCCCTGTCCTGGGCGCGTCGGGCGGGGCCGGAGCCTGCCCAGCCTTGCTCTCGCTCTGACCCAGTTTCAGGCCCGGCTCTTCGTGCCCGGGCGGGCGGGCGGGCGGGCGGGCGGGCGGCGGTGCGGGTGTGGGAGCTCACGGGGCTTCTCGTCAGCAACGTGGCGCCGGGGCCGGGGCCGGGGCGGCTTCCGGGGCACCTGGCTGGCTTTGCTGGGGCCTGGCTGCTCCCTGTGAACACGCGCACACACGCATACGCACGCACACACATGCACACACGTGCATACCTGAGCACATGCATGTGCTCGAGGTGTGTCCTCAAGTGCCCCCTCCCGGGCTCAGCCCTGCCGGGCGCACCGGTTCCCTCTTCCTGGGCCCCCCCTTCCCGCCTTACCCCCCCCCCCCCCCCCACTGCAGGGCTCCCCGACCCTCCCCTGGAGGCGGTCACTGTGGATTTGGGGCTCAGCTGCAGAGTCACAGGGGCTGGGAGCCCTGGCCCACGTCCCAGAGGAGGGGAGGGAGGGTCCGCTGGCCGGGGCGGGCAGCAGGGGAACTTCCAGGCAGAGGCTGCGGGAGGTGGGAGGGCGGGAGGGCAGGGGAAGGGAGTCCAGGCCGATAAGCCCCTTTGATCCGCACTGAGGCCACACAGACCCGTCAGGACCGAGATAACCCGGGCCTGGAGGGCCTGGAACCAGCTCAGCTCCAGGGGCCCCCAGGGCGCCCCACCCCCTTCCCAGCCCGGCAGACCCTGCCCCGGAGGTGACGGTTGGTCCTGGGGGCAGGTGGGCTGGAAGCTGGACCGGGAAGGCTGGAGCCAAGGCTGGGCAGGGCCCCCAGAGCGGGACTGGCTGCAGGGAGGGACCCGTCTACCCACCCCCTCAGGGAACTGCCCGGCCCGGCCTCACGCTGGCCCCCCAGCCACCCCCCGCCCCGGGCTCGCCACGGCCAGCCCGCTCCTTCCCCGGCCTCCCTGCCCAGCCCCACCCACCTTCACCCTGAGCCCGCCCGAGAGGCCGCTCCCCGGCTGGGGCCTGGGGCAGCCCCCCTGTCCCGGGGTGTAGACCGCGTGGGCCCAGGTGCGGACTGGCTCTGCACGGGGCGGTGGGTAAGCCGGGCACCCTCTCCATGCCAGCTCCCCTCTGCCCGGTCATGTTCCCCGTGGAGCAGGCCAGCTGGTCAATGAAGCCGTCAGCGGCCGCGGGCAGGGAGGCAGCAGGCGTGGCTGGGGCGGGAGGACCCACATGACATCTCTATTAGGAGCGCAGACCCTGCTGGCCGGGCCCAGGGCTCTCTGTCCGTCACGGCCTCCCGTCCGCCCCGGAGCTCAGCCCCCGAGAGCAAGCTCATTGGGCAGGGGAGCACGCTGAGGCTGGGGCTGCGTGGGGACCCGATGTCGAGGGGGCCAGCATCCCCCCAGGACCTCCTGGGGCCCCGCACCCCACGTCTCCCTCTGAGTGGGGCTCCCTGGGAGGCCATGCTACCCCAGGGCCTGAGCCAACCCACAGCAAACAGTTGTAAGGATAGACTCCTTGTAAGGGGTTCACCATGCTGTGCCTCAATTTCCCCATCTGTAAAATGGTTCAGTACTGACCGCGTTGGGCAACTCACAGGGTTAAATAGACTTACCTCCCCGGTGCCCGCCATGGGCCCTGCTGGGCCGCACCATGCACACTTGCCCACCCCTGGGTCTCCACCAGCCAGGGTTCCAGAAGCTCAGGGTCTGGGGGACCCACAGCAGCCCCAGCCTCCTGCAGGCGCACCAGCTTCGGCCCCCACCCTGCCCGTCCCACCCGAATCAGGGGCTGGCAAGACCCCATTTTTTTTAAAATATATTTTATTGATTTTTTTACAGAGAGGAAGGGAAAGGGATAGAGAGTTAGAAACATCAATCAGCTGCCTCCTACACACCTCCTACTGGGGATGTGCCCGCAACTAAGGTACATGCCCTTGACCGGAATCGAACCTGGGACCCTTCAGTCCGCAGGCCGACGCTCTATCCACTGAGCCAAACCGGTTTCGGCAAGACCCCATTTTTTTAAAAGTCTATATTTTTATTGATTTCTGAGATGAAGCAAGAGAGAGATAGAAACATCAGTGATGAGAGAGAATCATGCAACAGGCTGCCTCCTGCACGCCACACACTGGGGATCGAACCCACAACCTGGGCCTGTGCCCTTGATCGGGATCAAACCATGACTTCCTGGTTCGTAGGTCGGCGTTCAACCCCTGAGCCACACCGGCCGGGCTAGACCCCGCTCAAACCACAGCCTCTCCCCTGGAAGGCCCAGCAGCCGGGCGTGGGGGCAGCCACTCCCCACCTCTCCGTCCTGGGGCGGGGGGTCAGCAGAGCCCAACCAAAGCCTCCTCTCCTGGAACCCCGAGCCAGGCCCCTCCTCCTGAGCCCCTCTGTGCCCCCCTCAGGTTCCTCCTGCCTCCCACGCCCTCCGGCCAGGTCCTGTTAGAGCCCTTACAGAGGGGAGACTGAGGCCCTGGGCGCCCCGAGACCTCAGGTGGTGCTGGGCGGGATCCAGACTCCGCCTCAGACTCAGACTTGGACCTTTCACCCCCGCCCACCCCAGGCCAACGGCACTGCGGCCCTCGCCCGGTGCCCAGTGTCCCTCACCCGGTGCCCAGTGTCCCTCGCCCGGTGCCCAGTGTCCCTCGCCCGGTGCCCAGTGTCCCTCGCCCGATGCCCAGTGTCCCTCGCCCGGTGCCCAGTTACCCTCGCCCGGTGCCCAGTGGCCTCGCCCGGTGCCCAGTGTCCCTCGCCCGGTGCCCAGTGGCCCTGGCGTCACCAGAGCCGGGGCTGAGCGGGCCGTGGGCAGGCTAGTGCAGAGCTGTGCCCCCTAGCTGTGTGCTCCTGGGCAGAGAGCCCGGCCACGGCTGGGCGGCAGGGATCGTGGCTCAAGGTGGGCCCGGCAGGGCGCCCTCAGAGAGTAGGGTCCTGACAGCGGCGGCTTCTTGGCGAGCCGGTGGCCCCTGCCCAGCCTCGGCCAGTTCACCCGGCACACTGCTGCCTCCTCCAATTAGCTCCGGGCAGCGCTGCGCGCCAGCATCCGGCCCGGCCCTGGGTGGGGGCCGGGCCGCCTCGCCTCCCTCTGGCTGCTGGGTGCCTGCCTGGGGCTGGGGGGGTCAAGCCTGCACTCTGGGCCCCATAAATACTGCAAAGGACACCCCCTCCCTACCTGAGCTCAGCCAAAGCCTCCCGGGCACCTGGGGAGGCCACACCCCCCGGGTCCATGCCCCCGCGTCCCCACCTGCCCACGGGGACTGATGCTGGGCTGGTGTGAGGACTGGCTGCCCCTCTGAATGACGGGTGCCCTGTGGCTGAGCGAGCGGCTGAGGTCTGTCCACGGGCGACCTGTGCAGGGACCAGCGAGGCCCAGGGAGCTCAGGCCCCGGGGCTGTGGCCGGGACTCAGGGCAAAGCTCGCAGGGCTTCCTGGAGGGGGCGGCAGGCCAGCAGGACCCAGGGGAAGGGCATCCTCTGGACGGGAGGCTGCCTTGCGGGGAGGCGGCGTGACGGGGCTGGCCCCGGGGCCGGGCCGGGGCTCCTAATCCAGCCGGAGCCTGCGGAGTCGGCCTTGTTTATTCTTGGCAGGAAGGCTGGTGCTGGGGGGCGGAATGCAGCCTTTTCAAAAAATAATAATAATAAAAACGCTCATTTAGAAGCTCCCGAGACGTGCCGAACTCCAAACGGGCCCTGGAAAAAAACGCTGAGAAGGTTTAAGTGTAAATGGACCCAAAACATCATAATTAAATTTCCCTTAAATTTACCAGAGTTTGGGGTCAAAGAAAAAATAAAACTGAGGGAAAATACACTTGAGGTTTTAGGCAAATGCCAAGTGCTTAGGAAAATAGATTTCTGAGCTGCTCAGCGGCTACCGCCTGGCCCCCGCCAGCCCAGCCCAGGAGCTGTGGCGGCCTTAACCCCTCCCTGGCCGCCTCTGGCCACCGCCACACTGCCCGCATTCCTGCCCCCCAACCCCACCCCCACCCCCCACCCGACTCTCCCCACCAGCTACCTCCTGCCCCTCCACAGGGCACAGCAGCCCTGGGGGCCAGGCTGTGGCGGGAGCTGGGGGCCTCTCACCCCCCCCCTGGGTTGGAGCCCAGGGCAGCCTAGGCCTCCCCCCCGCCCCCTCTCCTGCGTCTCCTCTTTTTGCTCATCAGGAAGCAACCACATTTTCCAAACCTGAAGTCAGGACTGAGGTCTAGTGGCCTGAGGGAACCAAGGGGCAAAAAGGCCGAATTGTTGGCCGGGGCTATCGCCGGGCATCGAAGGAGGCAGGCACGCCGCGCATGACTCACGCCGTGGCCCTTGTCGCTCAGCCTGCCAGGAAGCTCGGAGCCCCGACGACGGGCATTGGTCGGCAGAGTCAGGGTTGGCCGGTGCCTTTGGAACTACCTTCTCTTATCCGTGTTCTTTAAAATTCCATTTCTGTGGTCACGAGCCAATCAATGGTGCTTTTTATTTTAACCCTCCTTAAATTTCCTGAGAATAAAGCAGAAAGGCAGGCATTGCCTACAGTCTGCCACAGCCATGGCCCTCCTCAGGCCAGCTCAGTGGGCATGGTCCCTGGTCCCTGGGGCCCACCCCGTGCCCCGCCTGCAGACAGGGGCCTCGGTGGCTTCCGGAACATGGGGGTGAGCGCTGGGCGACGGTGAGCTGCCTGGGGCGGGTGGAGCTGCCGCCCTGGTGCTCCCAGAGCCTGGGCAGAGCCTGGCACTGGCCTTGATGGGCACCGATGGGCACGGGGCGGCCTCCACGGCCTGCCAGGCTGCCGCGGACAGCACGCAGGGGGTGGATCCAAGGCCACACCAGGAGGGGCCCCTGGCTGAGCGCCCCTCCCTGCCATGTCCCAGCATCAGCCCGGCCTGGTACGGGGAGCGAGGAGGGTAAACGCAGGCCCTGCTCCCCCCGGCACCCTGCACCCGCTCCCCTCCCACGAGGCCCTTTCGGAGCTCAGGCATCGGCACAGGCCCCAGCAAGCCGGCCGCGGCTCTGAGTCACCCACCAGGCTGGGCCGGGCCAGGCTGCCCTCAGCCCCTGACTCTGGTCTCGCCCTTGGCCTCCCACACTCACCTTCACCCAGGAAACCCGTGGGTATGGGCCTTGGGAGACGGGTGGGCATGCGGGGGGCGGGGAGGGCAGGGAGGCGTGAGCCCTGAGGGGTGCCCTGCACCCCGCCTGGCTCACCTGTCCAGGGGCCCAGCGAGGGCAGCCTGGCCTGGCCCGTGCTGTGGGACGTCGCAAAGGGTCCTGGGGGCCATGACCCCCAGGGGGGCTATGGCGCAGTCGTGGCTGCTGGTGGCAGGTTTACGGGAAGCGTTACCGAGTGTAGGACGCGTGACGGAGGTGGTGCGTGCGCAGTGGGCCTGGCCCGCGCCCAGGGAGGGAGGCCTGTGAGGCAGCACCACACTCCCGGGGGGGACGCGGACGGGGACATCGCCGTGCGCAAGCGCCTCATCCTGTCACTGAGGACACCACCCAGCAGCCCCTCCCTGGGCCGCGGCCGTGGCTCCTCGGTGCTGGCGAAGCACGACGCTCAGACCCTTCGGCAGCAATCTGGCCGAGTCAGCCCCGGGGCCACCAGAGAGGCCCCTGACCTCTGACCTGAACGCCACCAGACAGTGCCCCGGAGAGGCGACCCCCAAGGAACCAGGCGGACGGGGTGTGTGGGGCAGACGGGGCCGTCCCGGTCCTGACCCCCGACCCCGGCCGGGGGAGCTCCTTTGGGAGAAGGGTCTTTGCGGTGCAGCTCTGGAGACGAGGGGTCGCCTGGGGAGATCGGGGTGGGCCCAGCACCGATGACAGCGTCCTATCCACGATGGGAGGCCATGTGACCACAGGGCAGGGGCTGGAGTGAGGCAGCCGCAGCCCGGGACGCCGCAGCCCGGAGGCTGGGAGGCGGGAGGAGCCGGGAGCCGGGAGGGAGCGGTCCTGCAGCACCCGGTCCCAGACCCCCGGCCGCGGGATGAGAGAGGCTAACGTCCACGGAGGCTGGGGACTTGTTTCAGGCGGGAAGGACCCCGGGCTGCAGGTGCCGGGGTGGAGGGTGGGGGGCTGCAGGTGCGGGTCGGCCCGGGCCTGCTCACCTCCCCGCAGGCCTGGGGAGAGCCCAGAGGCAGGAGTGCAGGGCCCTGCCTGCTGGCCAAACCCTCACAGCAGCTGCAGGGCAGGGGGCCTGCGAGGCCTCCTACGCGGTGGCTCGTGGGGACAGGCAGGTGGGGGGTCAGGGGGAGAAGGAGGGGGCACTTAGAGAACAGCCAGCTCGGGCCCTCGATGCCCCAACACTCGGCCCAGGCTCCGTGCCGGAGACTAGGACGCCCCCCTCTCGGGGCAGGGAGGGGCCCTCTGGGGACGAAGAGCCCTTTCTAGCCTCAGAGGGTCCGGTGGGGGCCAGCCCCACCCCCGGCTGACTCCGGCCTGGCCTACCAACTTCATCTACAAGGAAATCGGGGTTCAAGCCCAATCCAGCCGCCCTGGAGGAAGGGGCCAAGGGAGCCAGCCCCCCACACCCATCCCAGCAGCTAATTAAGTGACTGATGAACAGATTAAGGCAGAATGTGTCCCTGGGCCCTGGCGTGTGGGTGGCCTGGGGCTGTGACTGGGGTGGCAGGGACGGCCCACGCGGGGCTCAGCGGGCCCCGGCCTGTCTGGGAGACACGGCCCCGGCAGAGCAGGTGATGGGGGCGGCGATCGGCGGAGGTGCTCGCCCGCGGGTGGGCTTGAGGGCTGGCTCCCGGGGGCTGGGCCCTCCCAGTGCCCTGACGTCTGGCCTCAGAGGCTGGGGGTCTCCAGGCTGTGCTGGCCCCAAGCAGCCAGTCACAGAGGTGCTCATGCCCATTTTCCTGATGAGCAAACCGAGTCCCAGAAGCCACGCCCAGGGGGCCCCTCTCTGGCTCCCGTGGACCCCGACCCTCCTGGGCCGGCCTGAACGTGGGCGGAGGGCCTCTCCCTTGTGAAGGTGGCACAGGAGCTGGTCACCCTGGGTCCTCCCAGCGGGCACACCGCAGGCTCTGCCCCTAGCTCCCCGTGGTGCTTCCTCAGAGCCCGGGGGGCCCCCAGCCCCTGCCCTCCATCTTGATGCCTCCTGGGGAGCAGGGGAATGACCCCCGGCCGCTCGGGCAGCTCAGCTACAGGCAAACAGGCCGAGCGATCCTGCACCCCAGGCCTTGGTACAGGGCACCCCGCCCCCCTCCATGCCGCGTTCCGGGCTCCCCGCACTGAGGCCTGGCTGCTCACACCTCGGGGTTCAGCGGGAGCAGCTCCTTTGCTTTGAAGCCTCTCAGACCCGCTTCACCCACGGAGACCTTCGAGCGCCTGCTGAGCGGCTGGGAGATGCCCGGGTGCGCGCTGGGCCCACACAGGTCTGCGCTGGGCCACCCTGTGCGCGCGGGCGGGGAGACTGGGGACCTCACTCGCCTACCCTGGGCTCCCACGCCCTCCGAGACCGCCCCGGCGCCCCCGCCGGCCTCACCCCCTCTAATCCCCTCGGCGGCCGGGAGCGAGCGGAGCCGCGGCCCCGCCTCCGGACCGCCCCAGGGGAGGGGAGGGTCCCCGCCCCCGAACGCGTCGGGGCGGGCGTGGCCGGGCCAGGCGGGGCGGGCCCGGAGGCGGGGCGGGGCGCGGGCCGGCCCCCCACTGGCTGCCGCGCGCCGGGCCGCCCGGACTCAGTGCGCGGTGGCGGCGGCGGTGGCAGCGGCGCGGGCGGCGGGTGCTGCGCGGGTCCCTCCTGTGCGCCCGGGGACACGGCCGCACCGGCCGGCGGACGGCCGCAGGGCAGGGCGCGGGCGTAGGGCGCGGACAGCGCGAGGGAGAAAGGGCAGCGAGCCGGGCGCCGGCGGCCTCAGGTCGGAGCGCGGGGTCGGCGGGCGCGGGAGGGGGTCGGGGCGAGCGCGCGGCGGGGCCGGAGCGCGCGGCGGGCTCGGGTCCGAGCGCTCTCTGCCGCGGGGCCGGCGGGGCGCGGGCTTCCCGCTCTGGAAAGTTTGCCGCCGCCGCCGCCCTGGGAGGGCTCAGCGGCAGCCAGGGAGGGAAGGGGGAGGAGGGAGGGACCGCGGCGGGAGGAGGCGGCCGGCGCCAGGCGGCCCGGGAGGCGCTGGGGCGGCGGCGGCGGCGGGCGGGGCGGCCGGGGGTCCTGGGGACCGGGGCGCGGGACCCGGCCGCCGCCGCTCGCTCCCCGGTGCGCCCGGGCCGCCCGAGTCACCAGCTGCTCGCCTCCCGCAGACTCCCGAGGGCGCCCTCCGGCCGCCGGAGCCGGAGCCGGACCATGGGGGGCCAGCCCGCGCGCACCGCCTGAGGACGCCCCCGCCCGCCCGCCATGGGCGCCCCGGCCTGGGCGCTCGCGCTCTGCGTGGCCGTGGCGGTCGTGACCGGCGCCGCCTCGGGGCCCCCGGGGGCCGAGCAGCGCGTCGTGCGGAGAGTGGCAGGTAAGGCGGGGCCGGGCCGGGCACCTGGGTTGGTGGGGGCGCCGATCCGAGTCGGCCCGAGGGCGCGCCGTGGACTGGCCCGCGGGGCCGCTGCCCGGCTCCTGCGCCCTTGCTCCCCGGGGGTCGCGGCCAGACCCGTCGCGGCTGGTTGTGGGGCGCCCGGAGCCGCCCGCGTCCCGCAGCCCCCGCCCCGCCTCCCCGGGGGGCGCCGTCGGAGGGCGCGGGGCCGCCTCTCCAGGGTTCCTGTGGTCGCTGCGGGGTGTGTGTTGTCGGGAAGTTTCCACTGTTGGTGCCGGTCCCCCAACCTCCTGGGCCCGGGTTCCCCCGAGGCCGCAGCGAGGGCCCGGACTTTGCGGGAGAGGACGGTCCGGCCCTGCCCCCCGGGGACCTGCGGGCGGAGGCGATGCCTCCTGGTGCCCGTCCCCCCCCCCCCCCCGCTCCCCTGCCTGTGGGTGACGGTGTCTGCCCCCCGCGGGGCGCCGGCGGGGGATGGAGCCGGTCCTGGTGACGCGGAGTCGCGGACCCGCCGGCGGTGGGTCTGGCGGGACGTCGGGGGTCTCGGGAGGACCCGGCCCGCGGGGCCAGAGCCGCGGAGGGAGCGCGTCTGTGCGCCAGGCTCCGCCCCGCACACGCGCCGGCCCTGGAGGTGCGGCGCGGCCCCCGCCGCCTCCCCGGGAGTCGGGGCAGAGACGCGTGGCCACGGGGCGTCCAGCCGGCGGGGACCGTCACCTCCGGGGCGCGGACGGGGGCTGCGGGCACCCTACCTCCCTCCGGGGCCGCGCGGAGGGCGGCCGGAGCCGGTGAGCTCACGCCCCACCCGGGCGGGCGCCCCGAACAGCCGCTCCTTTGTGCCCCGGCGGCCGCAGACGCGCTTTGACGGCGGGAGGTGCGAGCGCGGCGGCCGCGGGCGGGACGGGCCGGGACGCAGGCAGATGGCGGCCGCCCCGCCCGCGCCCCCGCGCCCCCGGCCCGGCGGCGGCTGCAGCCCCCGGAACAATGTCATTTTTTATGAATGAAAGTGGGCCCCGGCGCCTGAATGTGCGTGTCATTCACGGCGTGACAGGGGCCGTCGGGAGGTCAGCGCGCGCTTTTGGCGCCCCCGCTTCCCGGGGCGCGGAGGGGGCGGCGGGAGCCCCATTAGCATTCCCATTCGCATTCGGATAAAGATATTGCTCCCCGCGGCCCCGGCCCTCCGCGGGGCCCCCTGCGGCCTCCTCCACCCCCTCCGGGAACCGGCAGCGCCTCCTCGGAGATCGGGGCCCGGACGCCCCCCGCCCCATGCGGGCCGCGGTCGGAGCGACAGGAGGGCCTCCTCTGCCGGAGCGTCCTCCCCGCCCCGCCCCGCCCGCCCGCCGCAGAGCTGGTGAAACAGGTAGTGAGTGGATAGGTCAATAAACTTAATCCGGTTCCTTAAAGAGATGGGCTGGGCAGGAAAAATACAAAGTTCTCCTGAAATTTCCAGAGGTCCCGGCCGGCCCTCCCCGGGGACAGAAGTCAGGAGCCAGCTGGCTGGGGTCAAGGACAGTGGGGAGGGGTGTGCTGCTGGGCCGCTCAGCCCCCTCCCCCGGCCCCACGGAGGCAGCCCCCTGCTTCCCAGGGGGTCCTGCTCTCCGCCAGGGGCTGGGCAGGGTCCCCCACCTGGAAGAGGGCTGCTGCCCCCCTGGGCTGACCCAGCCGGCCGCTCGGCGGGGGGGGGGGGGGGGGTCCCTGTGCTGAGCATTTCCCAGGAGGCACTGGCTGCAACCTCTCCCACCTCCTCCGTCCACTGCGGGCTGGACTTTGAGCCTCCGGGGCCTCTGGTGGTTCATTAACCCGGCACGAGCCCCAGGCTGGACTGCGAGGCCCCCAGGCCCCCTCCCTCCGGGCCTCAGGGCCCCCTTGGGGTCTGTCACCCTAAGAATGTCCAGGCTCGGAAAAATCCTTGTGATTTTGAACCAAACTGATGGTGTCGGGAAGAGAAAGCTCTCGGGTTGAGACGAAGCTCGGGAGAATGGCGGCCTGGCAGCCTAGTTGATCCTTCAGGATCCGCCTCGGGAAGTCTCTGAGGTCGGGCGGGTGCGGGCCGCGGGCCTTCGCAGCAGCGAGCGATGGTATGCGGGCCGCCAGATAACCGTGGTTTCCCGTGTGCCCAGGAGGGTCAGGAACAGATCGCTCCGACACTCCTCTCCGAGGTGTGACTCAGGCTGCTTCAAAGGTGAGGTCTGACCTCTGTCAGGACCGGCGGGCCTAGGACGTGCGACCCGCCACGCCGCCCGTGGTTGGTTAGGAGCGTACGTTGCAGGCACCCAGCGTGGCGGCTTTGGTCTCGGCCTGTCCCCCCGAGCTCGGCCGGCTCATTCTTAAGGCCCCTGTGTTGTCCACAGGCCCCATTCCCAACGGCCTGGAGAGGAAAGGGGTCTCTCGGGGAGGTGGGACCAGCCTGCCCCACGGGACTTTGGGGAGGCCCCCCATGGGGCACACCGGCCTGAGGGACTCACAAGTAAATGAGCTGGAACGGGGGGCTGTGCTTCCTGACCCCTGGCCCTGCCCTGGGCTCCAGGCCGCCGCTGCCCGGGGCTCTGGTGCCCCCCACCCTCACCCCCCCCACCCCCCACCTGGGCTCCTCACCTGTCCCAGGAGACTGATAATGGAGGGGTTGTAGGAGGATTAGGCGGATAATCCCGTAAGCCCTCATTAGGCCGCCCAGCCCCCCAGCCCCCCTTCCCCCCCTGACTTCGTTATGAAACTTTCCAGAATGTTCCCGGGGAGGGGCGGCCAGAGCTCCTCCTCTGAGCCTCCTCTGAAGCCTTACTGGTCCGGCCGGCGGGGCTCAGGGGTTGAGCGTCCATCTAGAACCAGGAGGTCCTGGTTCAAATCCCGGTCGGGCACGAGCCTGGGTTGCGGGCTCCATCCCCCGTGTGGGGCGTGCAGGAGGCAGCCGATCCCTGATTCTCTCTCACCACGGATGTTTCTGTCTCTCTCCCCCTTCCTCTCTGAGATCAATACAAATATGTATTTAAAAACAAAGCCTGTACCTGGTGCGGGGAGAGAGCGGCAGCTTCCACACTCCACACCCGGCTGTCCCTGAGCGCCTTCGTTGGGTCTCCCCGCCTGACACCACGCACTCCGCCCCCATGGCTCTGAGTAGCCCCCATGGCTCTCCGTGGGCCCCCTATGGCTCTGAGTGGGCCTGGTATGTTGGATCTGCAGGGGCGGAGACTGGCCTGGTCTGGGAGGCTCTGGCCTATGCAGGCACCCAGCTGAGCAGGGTGGTGGGCAGGTCAGGGGTCAGCCCCTCACCCCTCAGCCACCTCTGCAGATGGCTGCCAGGCTTGTCTGACCTGGGGGGTGCTGTGTCCCTCCGGCCCCTGCTGGACCGGGTTGAAGCACGTCCTTGTGCCGATGCCTCGCTGCCCAGACCGGACCGGAACCAATGCTGTTGCCCTTGGCCGGGGCCTGGGGCTGAGGCTGCCCACCCCCAGAGCCCGTTCTCGGCCTTGTGGGGGGCCTCCGTCGGCTCTCAGCACTGGGTGGTCCCCACAGGACACGGTGGCCAGGACTGGGGGGCTGGAGGTCAGGCCGGGTGTCTGACACTATCTCGTGGGCACAGGGCCTATGAGGACGCCGAGGTGGGGGGCCAAGCTGGCCTGCCAGGGAGCCAGGCCCCAGAGGGGCAGCTGGGCCCTCGAATCTAGGCCACGCGTCGGCAGAATGACAAGTAACGGAGCTGCCGACCCAGCGGGTGGGGCAGGGGGCCTGTGCCGCCGGACCACCCGGCCCGTCCTGGGCCCACAGCCCGGGCTGCCCGTCTGCGCTGGCCATTGTGTGGCCCTGGCAGGGAGGCCGGGGTGGTGGTCAGCCCAGCCAGTGGTGTGTCCCTGGGTCTCAGGCCTCCTGGCCTCCTGGGAGCTGGGCAGCCACTGGCGTGCTGAGGTGGCCGCCTCCTGTGACATTTTTAAAAATATATATATTTTTATTGATTTCAGAGAGGAAGGGAGAGAGAGAAACATCAATCACGAGAGAGCATCATTGATCGGCTGCCTCCTGCACGCCCCCACTGGGGATGGAGCCCGCAACCCAGGCCCGTGCCCTGACCGGGATTCGAACCATGACCTCCTGGTTCATAGGTCAACGCTCAACCCCTGAGCCCCGCCAGCCGGGCACCTCCGTGACAGCCTTCTCCGAGCCCGTGTTGTCACCTGTAAAATGGAGGTCCCAGCTCCCTCCGCCCCAAACACAGATGGGTTTTGTGTTCCTGAATGGTGGGCAGAACTCAGAGGAGGAAGGTCCGTGACGCTGGGCGGCTGCGGTGGGCTGCCGCGGCCCTGCGTGCGGCCTGTGAGCGCGGCCCCGTCTGCGCTGTGACCCCGAGCGCGGCGCCCGGCAGGCTGTCCCGGGACCGGCCCGGGGGCGAGGCTGCAAACGTGCCTGCCCGGCGTCCTCAGGGCGGTTTGCGGGGGCCCCGGGCTCTGGGTGCAGATCCTCTGTCATCCAGACTCGCCTGGACCCTGCCCGCCCTCCGGGCCCACGGCCTCGCTGCAGCCGGCCGGTCCGCCTGCCGGAGCGGAGGCGCCTGGTGCGCCCGGGGCCTTAGCCCAGCCCAGGGTCCTCACGGTCACCGTCTTGCCCACAGAGGTCCCGGGCCCGGAGCCCCCCCAGCAGGAGCAGCTGGTGTTTGGCAGCGGGGACACCGTGGAGCTGAGCTGCCACCCGCCCGCAGGCGTCCCCACGGGGCCCACCGTCTGGGCCAAGGACGGGGCGGGGCTGGCGCCCTCGGACCGCGTGCTGGTGGGGCCGCAGCGGCTGCAGGTGCTCAACGCCTCCCACGAGGACGCGGGGGCCTACAGCTGCCGGCAGAGGCTCACCCAGCGCGAGCTGTGCCGCTTCAGCGTGCGGGTGACAGGTGGGTGCGGGCCGCGGGCCTGAGGGTCCCTGGTGGAGAGGAGGGCACCCGGGGGCGCTGTGAGGGACAAACCCCCAGGGCCTCCTGGGCCGAAGACAGATCAGGAGAGGACCAGTCTCGCCGCTGAGGAGGGGGGGTGCCCGGATGGGGGTGGGCCCGGCCCCCCTCCAGCCCCTTCTCCAGCCCCTGGGCACAGCCCCCCTCCATGGCCCCTCTCCCCTGCACTGCAGATGCCCCATCCTCGGGAGACGACGAAGATGGGGAGGATGAGGCAGAGGACACAGGTGAGGCCAGGTCCCAGGCTCCCGGGCTGGTCGGGGTTGGGGACCTGCTGCCCCGAGTCACACCCCGTCCCCCTGCCCCCTGCAGGGATGGGGCCACTTGCTCACCCCGCTGGTGAGAGACCAAGGCCTGGGCATCACCTGTTTTGGTTATGAGTGGGGGTCCCCTCCATGTGGGGTGGCCCTGGGTGTCTGCCCTGAGCTCTGGGGCGCAGGCTGGCGTGTGGGGTACGGGGTGTTGCAGACGAGGAGGCTGGAGCTGGGGTGTGCGGCCTGTGTGGAGGGTCCACCCTGGGTGTTAGTTCACCAGGGCAGCTGGGGGCCATGGGGGGGCGGCAAACAGTCCATGTAGAGGGCACGGTGGCCAGGGCGGGCACCTCTCCTGGGAAGGGGCGCTGCAGCGCCCCCTGGCGGCTGTGCCCGCGTGGAGCGGCTGGGAGGGGACGTGGGGACGGGGCCCTCGGGGGTCCAGCGGGCAAGGTGGTGAGCACCCGGAGAGGGAGGCCCTGGGGGTTTGGAGATCCGGGCGGCCCCTGGTGACCCCCGAGGTGGCCCTGCCCTCTCCCAGCCTCACCTCCCAGTGCCCTGTCCCCGGGCTGAGGGTCGCACAGGGCTGCCTTCCAGAGGCGGTCACGCCACTGGCCCCCCTGGTCTCGGACCCTGGACCCTGGACCCCAGATGCTCCTCTTCCCAGCGTTTGTTCAGACTGCCCCACCTGGCCTCAGCCCTCTGTGAGGTGGCTGCCTCGGGGGGAGGGGGCGGGGGGCAAGCTTGTGGGGAAGGCGCCACCCTCCGGGGACGCCCGCCCGCCCTCCCAGCCTCCAAACAGCAGGAAGGCTCCCTGCACCAGCCCAGAGAAGGAGAAAAACCAGTCAGGCTGGCGGGGGGGGGGGGGGGGGGAGTGGGCGGGGCCTCCTGTCACTCTGTCCATCCCGCTGTCTGTCCCTCCTCCTGTCCATCCGCTGTCTGTCCCTCCCGCTGCCCTCAGGCCTGAGCGCTTGCTGCAGAGGTGGCTCAGGGCTCGCAGGCTCAGCAGCA
Source organism: Cnephaeus nilssonii (assembly GCF_951640355.1). Classification (NCBI taxonomy): domain Eukaryota; kingdom Metazoa; phylum Chordata; class Mammalia; order Chiroptera; family Vespertilionidae; genus Cnephaeus; species Cnephaeus nilssonii. Next base: position 117,423,611 of record NC_137072.1, on the reverse strand, counting down.
CCCAAGTGCCTCCGAGCTTCTGGTCTTAGGGGCGCTGTGCCCCCTGCCAGCTGGGTGTGGGGTGCTCCCCTAGGAGACCTCTCCTGTCAGAAAGCACCCTGGGGGTCCTGGCCGGCTTGGCTCAGTGGAGAGAGCGTCCGCCCGCGGACTGAAGGGTCCCGGGTTCGACTCTGAGCCCTGGTTGGGGCGTGTGCAGGAGACAACCAATCGATGTGTTTCTCTCACATCAGTGTTTCTCTCTATCTTTCACCCTCCCTTCCACTCTCCAAAACTCAATGGGAACTTATCCTTGGATGAGGAATAACAAGAAGTAAAATAAATAAAAAACAAAACAAGCCCTGGCCGGTGTGGCCCAGTGGATGGAGCGTTGGCCTGGGGACAAGGGTCCCAGGTTCAATTCCCGCCAAGGGCACAAGCCCGGGTTGCAGGCTCGGTCCCCAGTGGGGGGCGTGCGGGAGGCAGCTGATCAGTGATTCTCTCTCATCATGGATGTTTCTGTCTCTCTCTCCCTCTCCCTTCTTCTCTGAAATCAATAAAAATGTTAAAAAACAAAAACAAAAAACAAGCCTATTAAAAAGAGAGAAGGCGCGGGGGGGGGGGGGCGTGGACAGGGAGGGGGCCTGGCGTTGCGTCGCCGGGAGGTGGTGTCCCCCTGCCGGCCCCCCCACGCCCGCGCCGGTCATGGACTTGGCGTGCCCCCCGCCAGCAGGGGCCCCGTACTGGACGCGGCCTGAGCGGATGGAGAAGAAGCTGCTGGCCGTGCCGGCCGCCAACACCGTGCGCTTCCGCTGCCCGGCGGCCGGCAACCCCACGCCGTCCATCTCCTGGCTGAAGAACGGCAAGGAGTTCCGGGGGGAGCACCGCATCGGGGGCATCAAGGTGGGCGGCAAGACCCCGCCCCCCGTGGGCCTCGCCGGCTGCCCGCGCACCCCGTCTGCCCGCGCACCCCGTGTCTGCCCGCGCACCCCGTGTCTGCCCGCTCACCCCGTGTCTGCCCGCTCACCCCCCGTCTGCCCGCTCACCCCGTCTGCCCGCTCACCCCGTGTCTGCCCGCTCACCCCCCGTCTGCCCGCTCACCCCGTCTGCCCGCTCACCCCGTGTCTGCCCGCTCACCCCGTCTGCCCGCTCACCCCGTGTCTGCCCGCTCACCCCGTCTGCCCGCTCACCCCGTGTCTGCCCGCTCACCCCGTCTGCCCGCTCACCCCGTGTCTGCCCGCTCACCCCGTCTGCCCGCTCACCCCGTCTGCCCGCTCACCCCGTGTCTGCCCGCTCACCCCCCGTCTGCCCGCTCACCCCGTGTCTGCCCGCTCACCCCGTGTCTGCCCGCTCACCCCGTCTGCCCGCTCACCCCGTGTCTGCCCGCTCACCCCGTGTCTGCCCGCTCACCCCCCGTCTGCCCGCTCACCCCGTCTGCCCGCTCACCCCGTCTGCCCGCTCACCCCCCGTCTGCCCGCTCACCCCGTGTCTGCCCGCTCACCCCCCGTCTGCCCGCTCACCCCGTGTCTGCCCGCTCACCCCGTGTCTGCCCGCTCACCCCCCGTCTGCCCGCTCACCCCGTGTCTGCCCGCTCACCCCCCGTCTGCCCGCTCACCCCGTCTGCCCGCTCACCCCGTCTGCCCGCTCACCCCCCGTCTGCCCGCTCACCCCGTGTCTGCCTGCTCACCCTGTGTCTGCCCGCTCACCCCGTCTGCCCGCTCACCCCGTCTGCCCGCTCACCCCGTCTGCCCGCTCACCCCGTGTCTGCCCGCTCACCCCCCGTCTGCCCGCTCACCCCGTGTCTGCCCGCTCACCCCCCGTCTGCCCGCTCACCCCGTGTCTGCCCGCTCACCCCGTCTGCCCGCTCACCCCGTCTGCCCGCTCACCCCCCGTCTGCCCGCTCACCCCCCGTCTGCCCGCTCACCCCGTGTCTGCCTGCTCACCCCCCCCCGTCTGCCCGCTCACCCCGTGTCTGCCCGCTCACCCCGTCTGCCCGCTCACCCCGTGTCTGCCCGCTCACCCCGTGTCTGCCCCCTCACCCCGTGTCTGCCCGCTCACCCCGTGTCTGCCCCCTCACCCTGTGTCTGCCCGCTCACCCCGTGTCTGCCCCCTCACCCCCCGTCTGCCCGCTCACCCCGGCTGCCCGCTCACCCCGTGTCTGCCCGCTGACCCCGTCTGCCCGCTCACCCCGTGTCTGCCCGCTCACCCCGTCTGCCCGCTCACCCCGTCTGCCCGCTCACCCCCCGTCTGCCCGCTCACCCCGTGTCTGCCCGCTCACCCCGTCTGCCCGCTCACCCCGTGTCTGCCCGCTCACCCCCCGTCTGCCCGCTCACCCCGTCTGCCCGCTCACCCCGTGTCTGCCCGCTCACCCCGGCTGCCCGCTCACCCCGTGTCTGCCCGCTCACCCCGTCTGCCCGCTCACCCCGTGTCTGCCCGCTCACCCAGTGTCTGCCCGCTCACCCCGTCTGCCCGCTCACCCCGTGTCTGCCCCCTCACCCCCCGTCTGCCCGCTCACCCCGTCTGCCCGCTCACCCCGTGTCTGCCCGCTCACCCCGGCTGCCCGCTCACCCCGTGTCTGCCCGCTCATCCCCCGTCTGCCCGCTCACCCCGGCTGCCCGCGCACCCCGTGTCTGCCCCCTCACCCCGTCTGCCCCCTCACCCCGTGTCTGCCCGCACCCCCCGTCTGCCCGCTCACCCCGTCTGCCCGCTCACCCCCCGTCTGCCCGCCACCCCGTGTCTGCCCGCTCACCCCGTGTCTGCCCGCTCACCCCCCGTCTGCCCGCTCACCCCGTGTCTGCCCGCTCACCACCCGTCTGCCCGCTCACCCCCCGTCTGCCTGCTCACCCCGTGTCTGCCCGCTCACCCCGTGTCTGCCTGCTCACCCCCCCCCGTCTGCCCGCTCACCCCGTGTCTGCCCGCTCACCCCGTCTGCCCGCTCACCCCGTGTCTGCCCGCTCACCCCGTGTCTGCCCCCTCACCCTTGTCTGCCCGCTCACCCCGTGTCTGCCCCCTCACCCCGTGTCTGCCCGCTCACCCCGTGTCTGCCCCCTCACCCCCCGTCTGCCCGCTCACCCCGGCTGCCCGCTCACCCCGTGTCTGCCCGCTCACCCCGTCTGCCTGCTCACCCCGTGTCTGCCCGCTCACCCCGTCTGCCCGCTCACCCCGTCTGCCCGCTCACCCCCCGTCTGCCCGCTCACCCCGTGTCTGCCCGCTCACCCCGTCTGCCCGCTCACCACGTGTCTGCCCGCTCACCCCGTCTGCCCGCTCACCCCGTGTCTGCCCGCTCACCCCGTGTCTGCCCGCTCACCCCGTCTGCCCGCTCACCCCGTGTCTGCCCGCTCACCCCGTCTGCCCGCTCACCCCGTGTCTGCCCGCTCACCCCGTCTGCCCGCTCACCCCGTGTCTGCCCGCTCACCCCGTGTCTGCCCCCTCACCCCCCGTCTGCCCGCTCACCCCGTCTGCCCGCTCACCCCGTGTCTGCCCGCTCACCCCGGCTGCCCGCTCACCCCGTGTCTGCCCGCTCATCCCCCGTCTGCCCGCTCACCCCGGCTGCCCGCGCACCCCGTGTCTGCCCCCTCACCCCGTCTGCCCCATCACCCCGTGTCTGCCCGCTCACCCCGTCTGCCCCCTCACCCCGTCTGCCCGCGCACCCCGTGTCTGCCCGCTCACCCCGTCTGCCCGCTCACCCCGTGTCTGCCCGCTCACCCCGTCTGCCCGCTCACCCCGTGTCTGCCCGCTCACCCCGTGTCTGCCCGCTCATCCCCCGTCTGCCCGCTCACCCCGTGTCTGCCCGCTCACCCCGTCTGCCCGCTCACCCCGTGTCTGCCCGCTCACCCCGTGTCTGCCCGCTCACCCCGTGTCTGCCCGCTCACCCCGTGTCTGCCCGCTCACCCCGTCTGCCCGCTCACCCCGTGTCTGCCCGCTCACCCCGTGTCTGCCCGCTCACCCCGTCTGCCCGCTCACCCCGTGTCTGCCCGCTCACCCCGTGTCTGCCCGCTCATCCCCCGTCTGCCCGCTCACCCCGTGTCTGCCCGCTCACCCCGTCTGCCCGCTCACCCCGTGTCTGCCCGCTCACCCCGTCTGCCCGCTCACCCCGTCTGCCCGCTCACCCCGTCTGCCCGCTCACCCCGTGTCTGCCCGCTCACCCCGTGTCTGCCCGCTCACCCCCCGTCTGCCCGCTCACCCCCCGTCTGCCCGCTCACCCCGTGTCTGCCCGCTCACCCCGTCTGCCCGCTCACCCCGTCTGCCCGCTCACCCCGTCTGCCCGCTCACCCCGTGTCTGCCCGCTCACCCCGTGTCTGCCCGCGCACCCCCGTCTGCCCGCTCACCCCGTCTGCCCGCTCACCCCCCGTCTGCCCGCTCACCCCCCGTCTGCCCGCTCACCCCGTCTGCCCGCTCACCCCGTGTCTGCCCGCTCACCCCGTGTCTGCCCGCTCACCCCGTGTCTGCCCGCGCACCCCGTGTCTGCCCGCGCACCCCGTGTCTGCCCCCTCACCCCCTGTCTGCCCGCTCACCCCGTCTGCCCGCTCACCCCGTGTCTGCCCGCTCACCCCGTGTCTGCCCGCTCACCCTCCGTCTGCCCGCTCACCCCCCGTCTGCCCCCTCACCCCCCGTCTGCCCGCTCACCCCCCGTCTGCCCCCTCACCCCCCCGTCTGCCCCCTCACCCCCCGTCTGCCCGCTCACCCCGTGTCTGCCCGCTCACCCTCCGTCTGCCCGCTCACCCCGTGTCTGCCCGCTCACCCCGTGTCTGCCCGCTCACCCCGTGTCTGCCCCCTCACCCCCCCGTCTGCCCCCTCACCCCCCCGTCTGCCCGCTCACCCCCCGTCTGCCCCCTCACCCCCCCGTCTGCCCGCTCACCCCCCGTCTGCCCCCTCACCCCCCCGTCTGCCCGCTCACCCCGCGTCTGCCCCCTCACCCCCCCGTCTGCCCGCTCACCCCGTCTGCCCCCTCACCCCGTCTGCCACCTCACCCCCCCGTCTGCCCCCTCACCCCCCGTCTGCCCGCTCACCCCCCGTCTGCCCCCTCACCCCCCCGTCTGCCCCCTCACCCCCCGTCTGCCCGCTCACCCCCCGTCTGCCCCCTCACCCCCCCGTCTGCCCGCTCACCCCGTCTGCCCCCTCACCCCCCGTCTGCCCGCTCACCCCCCGTCTGCCCCCTCACCCCCCCCGTCTGCCCGCTCACCCCCCGTCTGCCCCCTCACCCCGTGTCTGCCCCCTCACCCCCCCGTCTGCCCCCTCACCCCCCCGTCTGCCCGCTCACCCCCCGTCTGCCCCCTCACCCCCCCGTCTGCCCGCTCACCCCGTCTGCCCCCTCACCCCGTCTGCCCCCTCACCCCCCCGTCTGCCCGCTCACCCCCCGTCTGCCCCCTCACCCCCCCGTCTGCCCGCTAACCCCCCCGTCTGCCCCCTCACCCCCCCGTCTGCCCGCTCACCCCCCGTCTGCCCCCTCACCCCCCCGTCTGCCCGCTCACCCCGTCTGCCCCCTCACCCCGTCTTCCCCTCACCCCCCCGTCTGCCCCCTCACCCCCCGTCTGCCCGCTCACCCCCCGTCTGCCCCCTCACCCCCCCGTCTGCCCCCTCACCCCCCGTCTGCCCGCTCACCCCCCGTCTGCCCCCTCACCCCCCGTCTGCCCGCTCACCCCGTCTGCCCCCTCACCCCCCGTCTGCCTGCTCACCCCGTCTGCCCGCTCACCCCGTGTCTGCCCGCTCACCCCGTCTGCCCGCTCACCCCCCGTCTGCCCGCTCACCCCGTGTCTGCCCGCTCACCCCGTCTGCCCGCTCACCCCCCATCTGCCCGCTCACCCCGTGTCTGCCCGCTCACCCCGTCTGCCCGCTCACCCCCCGTCTGCCCGCTCACCCCGTGTCTGCCCGCTCACCCCGTCTGCCCGCTCACCCCCCGTCTGCCCGCTCACCCCGTGTCTGCCCGCTCACCCCGTCTGCCCGCTCACCCCCCGTCTGCCCGCTCACCCCGTGTCTGCCCGCTCACCCCCCGTCTGCCCGCTCACCCCGTGTCTGCCCGCTCACCCCGTCTGCCGCCTCACCCTCCGTCTGCCCGCTCACCCCGTCTGCCCGCTCACCCCGTGTCTGCCCGCTCACCCCATCTGCCCCCTCACCCCCCGTCTGCCCGCTCACCCCGTCTGCCCGCTCACCCCCCGTCTGCCCGCTCACCCCGTGTCTGCCCGCTCACCCCGTCTGCCCGCTCACCCCCCGTCTG
>NC_137072.1:117299035-117417221 GCF_951640355.1 Cnephaeus nilssonii | reverse complement strand
GGGCGGGGCGGGGCGGCGGGACCCGCTGCCGGCCGGGAGACCGCCGAGTCCCAGCCCGGTCCCCCGTCGCTCTCGGGGATGCCTCCTGTGGGCTCAGCCCCAGGGCCCCGGCGGGCAGGGGCGGCCGAGTTCGCCCAGCACCCCCGCAGGCCAGGCGGTGCCCCCTGAGCTGGGGCGGGGTGGCGATGGGGCGTCACTGTTTGTGAGCCAGCTCGCCCCCCCCCCCCCCCCGCCGGCCTCCCGGGGCCTGGGACAGGACGGCCTCAGCGGGGTTCCGCCGGGGGCCACCCGGGTCGGTGCTTGCGACACCACATTCAGCCCAAAGAGAAACATCTGTTTTGGAGACGAGACAGGCCGGTGGGGGTGGGGACAGGGCTCGGGCTGAGGACGCCGGGCCCGCCGGGTGGAGTCTGCGCCTGGGTCAGCATGTGAGCTGTCTGTGGCGTCACCACGGGCCGGCTGGGCTTCGGGGGGGGAGGGAGGGGGAGGGCGGGTCGAGCACCCCCCCCCCCAGGCCTCTCGGGGAGCCTGCCAGGCCCGTGCTCCGTGTTGGGGAGGGTGGATGCACAGAAGGTGCACCCTGTGACCGCGATCGACTGCCATGAGGTGCCTGCACACCTCCTCCAGGCAGCCCTCCAGGCTGGCACAGCCCCAGTCCTTCCTTAGGGGCCTCCCACGTCCTGCCTTGGAGTCTCAGGATCTGAGGCTGCCCTCCCGCGGGTCTCGACCTGGACGGGGCCACTCCTGGGCAGCGCCTGGCGCCCGGCCGGCCTGCGGGCACCCCTGAGCCGGGTCTCTTGTCCCCGCAGTCCTGGATCAGTGAGACTGTGGAGGGCCGACGCGCGCCTCCGCCTGGCCAATGTGTCCGAGCACGACGGGGGCGAGTACCTCTGTCGAGCCTCCAATTTCATAGGCGTGTCTGAGAAGGCCTTTTGGCTGCGCGTTCACGGGCCCCGAGCAGGTAACGACTCTGTCCCACGCCTGCCTGGCACGCCGAGCTCCAGCTCCAACGCCCTGGCCCCGCGCCCGCCGCACGCCCCGTCCTGCTCGCTCCCCACCCCGCCACCCGCTCGCTCGCTGCACATGCGGTCACGCTGCAAGCTGGCGCCTCTGGCCTCCGTGTGACGCCTGCCTGCCCGGAGCCCCCGGCCCGCAGCCCCTGCCTGCGCCCGTGCCGCCCCCGGAAGGCCCTCAGCCTGGCAGGGGCCGTGCCCTCTGTCTGTGGGCACCTGCTTTCCTCCCATCTACCCGGCCCCGGCCCGCTGCCTGCTCACTTCCCGTTGGTCTGTCTGCCCCTCTGCCCACCTGTCTGTCCTCCCACCCCCCGCCCAGTGTCCACGCTAACCCCGCACGCTGCTGGCCACACGCCTGGCGCTCACCTGGGACAGAGGACTCGCCGGTGAAGGGACTGGCTTCGGGCTCGGTGTGGACGCACGCGGCGGAGGACCCTCGGCCGCCGTGGCCGTGGCCGTGGTGGTGGCCGTGGCCGTGGTGGTGGCGGCGTTTCCTTTGCAGCCCAGTGGGACCGTCGCGGTGGACGCCGGCTCCGTGCCGCGGGGTGCTGCCGGCCTAGCGCTCTGTTCTCTCTCGTAGACGGCAGGCGCTAACACCACCGACAAGGAGCTAGAGGTGCTGTCCTTGCGCAATGTCACCTTTGAGGACGCGGGGGAGTACACGTGTCTGGCGGGCAATTCTATCGGGTTTTCCCATCACTCTGCGTGGCTGGTGGTGCTGCCAGGTACCGGCTCCTGCTGCTGCGCCTTTCGGGGGCGCTGGCTCGGGACACGCCAAAGCCGCCTGGACCGGCCGGGGGCCCTGAGGCTCACGTCCGCCCGGCTCCACGCCACGCCCTGCGCCTGGGCTGGGATCAGTCCACCTGGGCCCCGGCCGGTGTGGCTCAGTGGATAGAGGGTCCCGGGTTCGATTCCCCGTCAGGGCACAGGCCCGGTTGTGGGCTCCATCCCCAGTGTGGGGCGTGCAGGAGGCAGCCGATCCATGATTCTCTGTCATCATGGATGTTTCTCTCGCTCTCCCTCTCCCTTCTTCTCTGAAATCAATAAAAATATTAAAAAAGAAAGTCGACCCGGCCCTGTCCTGGCCCACAGGGGCCTCCATCGAGCCCCCACGCCCAGCGGGGCCCCCGAGCCTGGCGGCGGCTTTGGCGTCTCCCCGGGTGGCGGGCGTGGGTGCTGTGGCTCTGCTTGCACTCCTCCTCTCGGGCACGTCTGACCCCAGGACCCCACCGCGTGGGGCATCGTGGCCTCGGCCCCCGCCCCCGGGGCCACGCCGCCTCCCCGGCCCCCGCTGTGCCTGTGGCCGTGGGCCGTGGGGGCTGCGGTGCGGCCGGGCCAGGCCCCAACACCTGTGTCTCTGCAGCCGAGGAGGAGCTGGTGGAGGCCGGCGAGGCGGGCAGCGTGTACGCGGGCGTCCTCAGCTACGGTGTGGGCTTCCTGCTCTTCGTCCTGGTGGTGGCCGCCGTGACGCTCTGCCGCCTGCGCAGCCCCCCCAAGAAGGGCCTGGCGCCCGCCGTGCACAAGGTCTCCCGCTTCCCGCTCAAGCGACAGGTAACAGAGATACCCGGTTCCAAGCCGCCCGGCTCGCCGAACCCCACGACCCACCTTCCGGGTTCCCGCGCTTGGGGACGCCCAGCCGTGTGGGAGGCCCCGGGCTGCACCCCCTCCCCCCCAACGCGCGGCCCCGCGGCGCCAACCTGCCCGCCGACCCAAGCAGGTGTCCCTGGAGTCCAACTCGTCCATGAACTCCAACACGCCGCTCGTGCGCATCGCCCGGCTGTCCTCGGGCGAGGGCCCCGCGCTGGCCAACGTCTCCGAGCTGGAGCTGCCCGCCGACCCCAAGTGGGAGCTGCCCCGGGCCCGGTCAGTGGTGGACGGGACGCCGGTGCTGGGGCCCTGACCGGCGAGGGGTGGGGAACGGGGAGGGGGGGGGGCAGGTCGGGGAGGCCGCCATGCAGAGACCTGACTGGGTTCAGATGGGAGTCGTGGGTGTGAGGGCGGAGGAGGAGGCTGGGCACCGGGGAGGTGCCCGTGAGGTGGAGGCAGGATGCGCTCTGTCCAGAGGGCGTGGGGGCCGGGGGCCAGGGACTTCGTCCTCAGGAGCAGGTCTTGGGGGCAGGTGTGGAGGGCTTCCCGGAGGCGGTGGCACTGGCTCTGAGGCTGCCTGGGGCTCATTACCTCTGCCCCTGCCGCCAGGCTGACCCTGGGCAAGCCCCTCGGCGAGGGCTGCTTTGGTCAGGTGGTCATGGCGGAGGCCATCGGCATCGACAAGGACCGGGCCACCAAGCCTGTCACGGTGGCCGTGAAGATGCTGAAAGGTGAGTGAGGGGCGCAGGGAGCCGGGGGGGGGGGGGGGGGGGCGCGCAGGGAGCGGGGCTGCACTGTTTGACGTGCCTCCGTCTGCACAGACGACGCCACCGACAAGGACCTCTCCGACCTGGTGTCCGAGATGGAGATGATGAAGATGATCGGGAAGCACAAGAACATCATCAACCTGCTGGGCGCCTGCACGCAGGGTGGTGGGTGCACATGGAGGGGAGGGTGCACGCAGGGCGGTGGGTGCACACGGAGGGGAGGGTGCACGCAGGGGGGTGGGTGCACACGGAGGGCAGGGTGCACGCTGGGGGGAGGGTGCACGCAGGGCGGTGGGTGCACAGAGGGGAGGGTGCACGCAGGGCGGTGGCACCCCCTGAGGCGCCTGTGCCCGCAGGGCCCCTGTATGTGCTGGTGGAGTACGCGGCCAAGGGCAACCTGCGGGAGTACCTGCGTGCCAGGCGGCCCCCGGGCACCGACTACTCCTTCGACACCTGCAAGCTGCCCGAGGAGCAGCTCACCTGCAAGGACCTGGTGTCCTGCGCCTACCAGGTGGCCCGGGGCATGGAGTACCTGGCCTCGCAGAAGGTGAGGGGGGGGTGTCCGTGGGGGCCCGGGCCCGGGGGGCGCTCAGGGCGGGCCCGCAGGAGCGGCCAGCGAGTGGCTCAGCCCCGGCCCCCGTCCCCAGTGCATCCACAGGGACCTGGCGGCCCGCAACGTGCTGGTGACCGAGGACAACGTGATGAAGATCGCGGACTTCGGCCTGGCCCGCGACGTGCACAACCTGGACTATTACAAGAAGACCACCAACGTGAGCCGGCCCGGCCGGCCGGGGGGGGGGGGGGGGGGGGCGGGCTGCCGCCTGGGGGCGCCTGGCAGCAACGTGCCGCCTCCTCTCCGCAGGGCCGGCTGCCCGTGAAGTGGATGGCGCCCGAGGCCCTGTTCGACCGCGTCTACACCCACCAGAGCGATGTGTACGTGGCCCCCAGGACTCGGGTGGGGGGTGGGGGTGGGGAGCTGTGAGGGGCCCGGCCCAGGGCGGGGCGACAGGAGCGCAGGGGGAAGCTAGGTCCCCAACGGGAGCCCCATTGCCTCGTGCCTCTGCCTCGGCCGCCAGCCCGAGTGCTGGTCGTCCCGCCCCGTGGGGCTGCTCCGGGCAGGTGGGAGCCTGTGTGCTGTGTCCCCCCAGCTGGTCCTTCGGGGTCCTGCTCTGGGAGATCTTCACCCTGGGGGGCTCGCCGTACCCCGGCATCCCCGTGGAGGAGCTGTTCAAGCTGCTGAAGGAGGGACACCGCATGGACAAGCCGGCCAACTGCACGCACGAGCTGTGAGTGGCGCCCGCCCCCGCCCCCGCCCCCCGCGTCCCTGTGCCGGGTCCCCCGTGGCGGGTCTGCAGCCCTGGCTCCCAGGGGCTGGCTCACCGCCCGGGCCAGGTGGGAGGAGGCGGACACGGGCCGGGCCGGGCCGGCGGGTGGACGGGCGGCCCTCACCGAGCGCCCCGCAGGTACATGGTCATGCGCGAGTGCTGGCACGCCGTGCCCTCCCAGAGGCCCACCTTCAAGCAGCTGGTGGAGGACCTGGACCGCATCCTCACGGTGACGTCCACCGACGTGAGTGCTGCCCTGCCCGCGGGCGGCCGGGAGGGTGGGGAGGTGCGCCCGTGACGCCGCCCGCCCGTCCGCCCGCAGGAGTACCTGGACCTGTCGGTGCCCTTCGAGCAGTACTCGCCAGGCGGCCAGGACACCCCCAGCTCCGGCTCCTCGGGGGACGACTCCGTGTTCGCCCACGACCTCCTGCCCCCCGCCCCTCCCAGCAGCGGGGGCCCACAGACGTGAAGGGCCCCCGCCTTCCGGCCGAGCCCCCCAATGTGAGAGTGGGCCCCGGCCCGCTACGCTGCTCTGGGCGTGCCGGCAGCCACCGGGGCCCCGCGGCCTGGGCTCCAGACCTGGCACCGATGGACGGACGGACAGACAGACAACTTGGTGGTGTGTGTGTGTGTGTGTGCGTGCGTGCATGTGTGTGTGCGCGTGTGTGTGTGTGTGTGTGTGCGCGTGTGTGTGTGTGCGTGTGCGTGTGTGTGCGTGTGCGTGTGCGAGTCTCCGGGTCCCTGGTGCAGGGGTCCCTGGTGCCCGCCCTGCTGAACCGTGCCCTCCCGGCCGCTGTGCCGGCCGTGCCAGGAGGACTGGATGTAGAATGTAAGGGGCTCCCCGTGGCCTCCCTGCCCCCTCGGCGTCCTCGGGGCCTGAGCGAGCCTGCAGGGACGCCCCGTGCGGCGAGCCCCCCACCCACGCGGCACCTTGCGCCTGGGGTGTCAGCACACGCCCCCCCCCAGGCCCCACCTCCCACCCTGTCCCTCCGAGACTGAAATTACGGGTACCGAAGGCGGGAGCCTTTAACTTCTATCCGAAAGGGTCATTCCAGAGACGCGTGTACATTTCTCTAACGAGGTGTGTGTGACACACGTGTAGATAAATAATCCACATGGAAGAAGCTGGGACACGCGCAGCACGGGCCCCGGGGGCTGGGGCGGGAGGCCCCTTGGGCGAGACACACACACCCCGCCAGCGTGGAGGGCTCCCCGGCCGCAGTTTTGTTTTAAAAATTGTACCTGGACCCGTCTGTTTGTAAAGCTATTTATGGGCCCCCCGACCCCGTCCCTTCTCCCCACCCCCAAAGCTGTAGTGTTCAGCCCGCCCCACGCGGCGGCTTCAGTCTTAACTTATTAACAGCTGAGAAGGTTTGTGCTTCGTTTAGAGGGGCCGCTGGGGGGGGGGGGTTGTGGAGCCCAGCGCTGGGCACCCCCCAGCCCGCACCCCAGGCCGGAGCAGCCCCTCACACCCGGAGGTGGCGAATGGCGGGCGGGCCTCGGGGGGACATGCCTCCCGTGGCCTCCGCAGGGGAATCGATTATCTAGGACTTGGCTGTAGGAGATTTATTTTTTTGGACTTCCAAGCAAGCTGGTATTTTCATACACGTTCTCGCTGCCATGTGCCGGGGGGAGGCCGTTCGCCGTGGGCCAGCCCTGCACCAGGCTCAGAGGTTCTTAGATGTTACGAGTTTATATATATCTATATATATAATTTATTGAGTTTTTACAAGATGTATTTGCTGTAGATTTAACACTTCTTACGCAATGCTTCTAGCCTTTCTAGCCGGGGCTGCCGCCGGTCAGAGCTTGGGAGGGCGTGCACGTCCCGTCCCGCTGACGCCCACGTGCGGGGGTTCTCGCTCCTCGGCGGGCGGGCCCCGCGGGGCTGGGGGGTTTGTTCTCGGGCCCCTGCCTGCGGGGCCAAAGGTGTTGCCCCAAACTGGCCAACGCACTTCCCAGAAATAAACAAAGATTCCGTTCAGCCTCTGCTGCAAGCCTTGCTGTCTCCTGCCCTCTGCGTCCTGTCCTCGCCGCCCTGTCGCCGGCCCCGGGAGGGAGGGGTGGCCCACGGTTGCAGGAACAGCACGAGCTGGGGGAGGGGCCCGGGCTGGAGCCCGCAGAACAGGGCTCTGGCCGGGTGGGCCGTCCTGGGCAGGGCCTGGGGGGGGGGGGGTCCGTGCCCAGCGGCGTGGGGCCCGGCAGTGGCAGGGCAGCCGCCTTGTCCCTGAGGGTCTCCAGGGCCTGGGTCTCAGGTCCCCGATGGCGGGAAGTGCAGACGGCCGGGTGTCCGTGGGAGGGGACAGGGAGGCCCCATGGGGTGGGCAGGCCCAGCGCCTGGAGCCCAGGTGGGCGCTGGGGTTATGTGCAGACACCTGAGGGCCCCCCTACGCACCCCGACCCCTGGCATCTGTCCCCCTGTCCGCTGGGCAGGGCAGGTTTCTAGGAGGGCCCCCAGGGAGCCCCCAGACTGCACTAGTGGCCACATTCCTGCTCCTGGTTGGCTTCCTGCCCGCCCCCTCCCCCGGGCTGCTGTCCTCCCGGCAAGCTCCAGCTGAGCTCCTGCGCCCCCCACCCCTGACTGGGCAGGAGAGGACACAGGGCGCCCACGTGGTAGCGATGGGGCACGCTTGGAAGGCTTCCTGGAGGAGGAGGCAGTGCCCAGAGGTGGGGAGACGTGGGTTCGGGGACGGGGGGCATGCAGACTTCCACAGGTCCTGGACCCCGCACTCCCGGGCTGCCCACCCGCCTGGTAACCCAGTGTCCGCCCTTCCTGCCCCTCCGCCCCCGTGTCTTGGGGTTGTTGGGGGAGAGCTACTGGGCCGTGTGAACTTGCACTCCGGCTTCTAAGAAACCCGCGGCCCCTTCCGCTGCGTTCAGCTTCCCTGTCCCGGGCTCAGGCAACAGTGTGGCCCGTTCCCTACGCCCCTCCCCTCGGGAAGCGCCTCGGCCGGGCCCAGCCCAGCCCGCAGGAGCCCGTGCGCCCGGTCGCCGCGACAGGGCGGGAGCGAGGGCGAGGGCGGCCAAGACAGCGCGGGCCGGGGGCGCCCTCTAGCGTCCTCGCCGCACCCGGCCCCTCTCCTGCTCGGGTCCCCGTGTGCACTCCGGACACCCGAGGCCCCGCCCCCACCCGCCGGGCTCCCCTCCCCGCGGCCTCCGCTGGCCGAGTGGCCTTCCCGCTAGGCTGTCCCGGGCGGGTGTGGGGATAGATGGGACGCTGCTGCTCAGGGTTCGGGAGGCACCACGGGGAACTATAGGAGCACGTGTGTCCCCAGGACCCACTCAGTGTCTGGCCGGGCCAGCTCCCCCTCTCTCCCGCTGGGGGGCTGCGAGGGAAGCCCGGTCCCCTGAGCGTGACCAGGCCCTGGCCCTGCCCCAGCTCCCGGCGCTGCAGGGCGGGACGGGGCCCGGCATTGCTGCCCGGAGCTTCCGCACGGACTCGTTCCCCCGAGAAGAGCAGGACCTAAGTCCTTTCCTCCCCCCGCTTCCCGTGGCTCCAGCCCAGGCCTCGTGGCCCCGGGCCGCTGTGCCAGCGCAGGCCCAGCCCACCCGCCACAGCTCACGCCTGCCCAGATCCCCAGGGTCTGCCTGAGGAAGGACCCACAGCAGGAAGGGCCTGGTCCCTGCTGGGGTCTCCGATGAAGCTGGGCCAGGCAGGGGGAGGGTAAGGGCTGAGGCCACAGCAGGTCTCACAAGAGGGCGGCCCTCAGGCAGGGAGCCCGTTGGGTCCCCCAAGGAGCCTGGTACCAGTGCAGGGGTGAGGCCCCCAAGATAGGCTGGACATCTTGGGGTGGTGGGGGTCCTACCCACTGAGGGGCTGGGAGGGTGGGGGAGACCACCTGTGCCCTCTGGGCGGCCCTCCCAGGCAGGCCTGCTCTCCACCCAGGGGAGTACCCCTGCCCACGGCCCTGGGGAGCAGGCTGTGGTGAGATGAACCCGCCTCCTCCAGGAAGCCCCCAGGCAGTGGGGGCCATGCCCTTGGTCTGAGGCATCCCCTGAGGCCAGATGGGGGAGGGCTGGTCAGGCAGTGAGCCTCCACCGACCTGGACAAATTAATCACTGAGTGGCCACAGGTCACCAAGGCAACGCTTTATTCAGTCCCGTCCTTACATCAGATTGGCGTCTGGTCCCAGCACAGGGACCAGTCTGGGTAGTGTGGGGGGGACGGCAGCACACTCTGCCCCACAACAGGGGACACCCGAGCCAGGGCTTGCGCCCCGAAGGCGAGGTCCTGTCCCCCTTCTGCGATGAGGCAGAACCAGCGGGCCACTCAGCTGCCACGCGCAGACAATCGAGACATCTTCCTGTGACTCCTACTTCGAGCTGTCACAGGAACGTTAACTTGACATTTTAATAAAAACATTATTTCCAAGAAAGGTGATTACACGTGTGAAGCCGGGGCCCGGGCGGGCACGTGGGCAGAGCCAGCGCACAGGCGGGGCCGCGGTGAGCACCACGCCCGGCTCGCAGTGACGGCCCCGCGGGGCTGACCAATCCTGACGGTGGGACTCCCCAGTGACCCGTCTCACTGTCAAGCAGGCGCGGCGAGGGGGGTGCAGCACAAGGGCAGGGCCAACGGCCCCCTTGGCCACCGTGTCAGCCGACACGCCATTTCTAGGCCCAGCACGTGCTCCGCCTGCATCTGGCGTGGGCTTCAGCTGCGGCGAGTAAGTCCAGGACAGTGAACGCAACACGACACGCCAGGGAGCCGGCAGCAGACCCCCCTCAGAGGCGGAGGCTCCGCTAGCAGCTTGCCCAGCGCACGCACGGAGCCCTGCAGCGTGGGGGGCACGCGTTTCTCCCCAAAGCTGCAGGCCACCCAGGAGGCGGTGGCAGCAGAGGGCACGCGGGGGCCCGGCAAGGCAGCGAGGACGGGGGGAGCCGGGCGCGGCGGACGGGCCCCATGGTACTGCTCACCAGAAGGACAGCTGCCGTCCCTGGCACAGTGGCCAAGCTCCCGGGCAGGCGCAGGTTACAGCTGAAACCAGGCCCGGAAACACGGGAGACAGCCCATCAGCACGGCGGAAGCATCCGGAGCGCACACTCACGCTCACACTGACACTGACGGAACCACCCGTGTCCTGTGCAAAGGTTTGCACCTTAGGGTACAAACTCGGGTTCCTGTGTGGTCGGCCCTGCCACGCCCAGGAGCAAGGTCAAGGACCGAGAAGCTGTCCTTCCCGAGTCCTCCTGTCCCGGAGGCTGGCCACGCCCCTCTACGCCTTTGAAGGGCGGGTGAGCGCTGAGGCCACAGGCCACCTGGCCCCGCCCGCCCCCGCAGCCACCTGCCTGAGCGCCAGGTACCGAGGCTGCTGAGAGCAGGCTGCACAGGGGGCCCTTCGCAAGCCCCGGGGGTGCCCACCACAGGCCCGGGAGCAGCCACCAGCCTGCGTCTCCTGAAGGAGCTGGGCCAGGAATTGGAGTGAAGGGCACCTGGAGGCCCTGGGGCGCAGGGGTCTCACCCCCGGGGCGTGGCGCTAACAACCCAGATTAGGAGACTCCCTAAAAGCCACAGCAGCACAATAAACACGCAGACAGCAAGGCTTCGTTAGCGGGCCACGCCGTGCTTTACGAGGGTCACGCCCGAGTCAGGCAGACTGCGTCGGTGAAGGGTTAGGTGACAATCAAGGTACAGCGAGAAGAGCCGATACAGACCGGAGGCCCGCAGGAGACACCGCCGTCCGTCCTGCCAGGCGTGGTTTGCAAGGCCACGGAGCGCTCGGGGCGTCCCTCGGCGGTCAGACGGGACTCGAGACGTGGCCCCGACATTCAGGCGTCCAAGTCCGCAGACCAGTGAGTCCTCCTGAGCTGAGGGTCCACGGGCCGGGCCTCGCCTCCCAGGACACACACCGGGGCGCAGGCCCGAGCCACCTGAGCCGGGCCCGTGGGGCCACGCAGGGACGCAGACACGCCTCCCTGGGGCGTGGGGATTCCAGACTGACTGACTCTTCGTGGAATGATGAAAATTAAAAATCACTTGATGATGGAAGTTCCTGATTTATTCCAGACAAAATATTAGACGTGTCACTAATAGAGTCGCCTCACAGCAGGAAGGGCCGGGCGGGCAGCTACCCCTTCACCTCGGCGGCCTCCTTCTCGGCCTTCTCCTTGGCCTTCTCCTTCTCCTCCACCTTCTCCTCTTTCCCCAGCGTCGCCACGATCTCGGCCACCTGGCTGGTGGAGATGTGAATGTCCGCCTTGTCCACCAGCTCGATCACCTACACACACAGGAAGGACAGGATTCAGGACCGGCTTCCTCATCCAGCAGGCTGACGGCCACCAGCACTCAAACCCCACGCTGCCCCACAGGGGCCCTGGGGTCCTCAGAGAACCAGCCTCCCACCCCCAGGGGCCCACAGGCTCCAGAGCCCCAGGGAGGTGACACGCCGCCCAGGGCACGGTGCGTCCCTGGGGCCCAGGCTGCGGGGAAACGCCCATGGGGCCGGGCCTGCCCCGGACAGAGGCTCCGGGCAGAGTGCGGAGTGTGGACATCGAGCTGCTGTGCGTCCCGAGGGCCGCAGGGAAGGGGCGGGTAGCCTGGACGTGCCCTCCCCGCCCCTGCAGCGGCAAGGCGAGGGCTCCGAATGTGCACCTGCTGGTCCCTCGATTCCCAACGAAACCACGTCAGCCCCGTGCCCGGCACAGCTGGGCTTGGGCCGGGAGAGCCCGTGAAAGCGCGTGCAGAGCGGCACCGGCGGGCTTCCTCGGGAGGCAGGGCTGCCCCAGCTCCTCGCGCCAGGGACCCGAGGGGTCCCTCAGGGTCACCTCCAGGCCTCCGAAGTCCCCCTGCAGGCCCCTAGGATTGCCCGCACCCTTCCTCCCTGGGGTCTGCCCACCCAGCCACCGCACCAGCAGCCCTGCCAGGCCTCGTACCCACCTTGACCAGGTCGTTGATGTTGACCTTGCCGTCCTTGTTGTCGTCCAGGGCCGAGACCAGGCTGATGAGCTTGTGCTCTGGAATGTGCTTGATCTGCTTCATGGCGCTGATGAGCTCCGTGACGCTGATGACCGTGTCCCTGGGGGGGGGCAGGGAAGAGCCGCCTGTGACCGCCTGCACCCAGTCTCAAGGCCCCCGGGCCAGCCCCGCCCATCAACGTGGGGAGAGCCGTCTTTGGACCAGTGAGGGCAGGTGGGCCCACACAGCCCAGCAGGTCAACCAGGAGGGGACGCTGCCCCCATCTGGGAGTGAAGGGTCGCCAACCCGAGGGCAGGACAGCACAGAACCTGCCTGCCCTGGGGGTGCGAGGGTCAGCCACCACCTGGGGGCAGTCATGCTGGGTCACCACGTGGGTCAGTGCTGAGTGCTGGGGCCGAGGGTGGCTGAGGCTAGAAGGCGGGGAGTGCGGGGGAAGAGGGGAGCTGAGCCGACGGCGGCCTGGAGCAAGGGGCCCGCGGTGGGTGGGGCGGACAGCGGCGCACAGGGACAGAGGAGGGAGAGCTGACCGGAGCCTCGAGGAGAAGAGAAGCGGATGGGGGCGGGGTTTCTGGCCGAAACCACTGGGTCAAGGCAGGGCAGCTGGGCACCACGGCTGTGACCGCACTGGTCAGCAGCCCCGAGCCCTCCATCCTGCGTCCGGCCGCACTCACCCCGTGGGCAGGCCCGGGGCGGTGGGGCCCAGCTTGCCAGCCTGCTGGTCCGCCTCCAGCTGTGTGAGCAGGCCGTCGATCTGCCCGATCATCTGCTGCACCCGCTTGGTCAGCCTCTTGCTGGCCTTGGACTCCTCCACCTCCATCTGCTTGCCCGTCTTGGAAAGCTCCTTCTTAATCTCCTGCAAGTCCTGCAGAGAGCAGCGCGTCGGAGAGCCTGTCCTAGGACACCACTTACACGCCGTTCGCACTGGGATTGACGCCACTGGCACCGCTGCCTGCGCGCCTAGCACACACGTGCTCTGGGCTCGCACACTCGAACCCCCTTGTCCAGAAAGGAGATGCAGTCTGCCTGGCACCTCACCCTCCGTGTGTGGAGAGTGACAGATGAGTCAGAGCGGTCAGCATCGCCTTACGCCCCACGCCAGCTGGGGGCGCTGGGGGGGCGGGGGGCGGGGGGCGGGGGTAGGCGGAACCTGCTTTCTAACAAAGCCTCGCCCGGAGGCTGCCAACCTCAAATCAGCCATCTTTTCCCGGGAGAGCTGGGAAAGCGTGGCTCCTTTAAGTCCCATCAGGAAGTGATACTGACAAGTAAAGAAACCAGTGACTACTCAGGAAGGAGTAAGACTTCACTCAGCATTAACCAGACTCCACTGCGCCTGCGTGTGCTTAGACACCAAGGGGCGGCCGCTCCCAGGAGAGGCAGCGGTGTGGGCTGCACAGGGTCCCTGAAGAGGACTTGGTCAGACCCCCTTCCTCTCCAAGGGCCTGTAGGAATAACGTGACCCTTTGGCTTATCAGATACTTAATGGAGGTATTTTTGGAAACTGGTAGAAACCATAGTCTTAGGAGCAAACCCCACAGGCCCCAGCCCTGCACCCTCAGGTCCCGGCCCGCACCCTCAGGCCCCGGCCCGAACCCTCAGGCCCCGGCCCGCACCTCACTGTAGTCCTGCACCCTTAGCCCATCTGCACCCTCAGCCCCCGGCCCTGCACCCTCAGCCCCCGGCCCTGCACCCTTAGCCCCCGGCCCTGCACCCTCAGGCCCCGGCCCTGCACCCTCAGGCCCCGGCCCTGCACCCTCAGCCTGAGGCCCGCACCTCGCTGTAGTCCTGCACGTCTTCCTTGAGCAGCTCCAGCTCCTCCTTCTCCTTCGTCAGGGATGTCTTCTGCTCCTTCAGCTTCGAGCAGGCGTCGCTGAGGATGTCGATTTCCTCCTTGGTTATCTCCTCTTCCTGGGAAGGAAGCAAAGCCAAGGCCTAGGTGAAGGGACTCACTCTGAGGGGCGGGGTCTCAGGCCATGCACAGGCCGCCCTCCGCCCCCTCCTGGGCGGGCGTGGCGCTGGTCACCTTCACGCCCGTCAGGATGGGGGCCGTGTCCTTCAGGGCCTCTGACGGCAGGGTCACATCCACCACTTCCGGCTGCAGCTCGGCCACGGGCCTCCCTGGGGCAGCTTCCGCCACTTCAGGCGCCACTTCCTTCTGAAACACAGGCCGGGGCCGCTCAGTGCCCCCCCACCGCACCGACGTGCCACTGGCCGGGGGCACACTCAACAGCCAGCTCCGTGACCATGGGCTCAGGCATCGCCCAGCAGGGTGACCCCTGGTCTCAGTGCAGGCCTCTCCAAACGGGCGACTTAGTGACCAGGGGCGTGCACACAGTCCAGCCTCTCCCGCCCCCCGGCCCTTCCTGACCCCACATGGAGCTGCGCGGGGATGTGCACATTACACACTGCATGGGCACACGTGTGGGGAGCTGGAGCCCACCCGGGGCCGGGGTCCTGGAGCACAGCCTGGGCGGGCTTAGCTGGCCCCGGGGGCTGCCCGACCGTGCCGACCACTCCAGGAGGAAAGGAGAGGGCCCTGCACAGCCCGCCCGGGCCCAGGCCCGTCCCCAGGGCAGAAGTGGAGCGGGAGCCATGCGGCACCCGGCACCCGGCACCCGGCACTCACCGCGGCCTCCTCCGAGCGCCTCTGCCGCTCCTCCCGGTGCTCCTGCCGGATGGCTGCCTCCTCCTGCAGCGTGGCCTCCAGCTTCGCCTTGTTGTCCACCTGCTCACCCTCCACCTCCGCCGCCTTCACCTGCGCTTCCTTGGCCTTCAGAGAGGGCGCACCTGGGGTGAGCCACAGGCTGCCACCCCCAGAGCCCCACACCCCGTCCCTGACTGTCAGCCCCCAGGCTTGGAGGGCACAGGACGCAATGCGGGGCCCCGACCGCAGGGTCCCCCGAGGCCCGAGGCCACCACGTCTCACAGGCCCTGACTGCTCAGAGAAGGACAGACCGAGAGAAGAGGGTGAGTGGGTGGGCGCGAGGGTCCCATGGCCGTGGATGGTGTCGTGTGGTCCCGCCCTCAGAAGCTAGGGGGCCCCTTGGAGCGCAGGGCAGGAGGGCCTCCCGGCAATACGCACCACGATCTCAGGGAGGGTCTGCAGCGTGGACTTGAGCTGGTCGGCGGGCGACAGGGTGTCGGGGAGGTACATGGCTCGGGACAGGATGAGCAGCGACGTGGGGATCTCCTGCTGCAGGTGCAGCTCCAGCCACTGCAATGGGAGGTCAAGACCTGGACTTACCTGCCGGCCTTGCCCCACCCGCACCTGAGACCTGGGCGGGCCCGGGCCCAGGCCCTCTGCCGCCTGCTCTATCTGGTTGGGGGAGGAGGGGGAGAGGGGGCGGGGCAACAGCCACAACAGGACTTGGGTGGATGGAGCCGAGTCACTGCCTCGGTTCCTGACTCGATGCCCATCGGTCCGCTGCATGAGGCACCAGAGGATCCTGAGTTAGCGCCCGGCGGCCAGGCCTCCGGCTCCAAACACTGACGGGACAGATTCGCTGCCAGCCGAGTCTCCGCTTCAAATGGCACAAAGCCCTGACGGTGGTGTTTGTGAATTCCCTCGGCCTGTGCGGTTCACTACCTACTGTGGGCCAGGCTATTTTAGTGACAAACATACAACGTTCAAGCTGACACGAGACCCTGACAGTATCTGGACAAAAGCTGGACACGGGACAAAACTGAGGTGAGAAGGAACGCAAAGGTCGGGGAGCAATGCTAAGAGAGCAAGTACCAGAGGAGGGAGGGACGAGAACACGTGGGCGCGCGCCCGAGTGAGCTCCGTGAAGGCAGGAGCCGCGGCGCGCTCTGGCCCCTCGGCAGGCACAGGGCGGGGCCCGCCACGCACCGCACAGAAGACGCGGCCGCCAGTGACGAGCGGAGGCCGGAGCACATCGCGACAGGGGACCCATGTGCCGCGCACGTGCCCCCGCTGGAGGACACGCTGACCCCACGGGAGGGGCCGCAGCATGGCGGTCAGGAGGCGGCCACGGGCACCCTGCAGCTTTACACCTTCCGATGTGGCAGGCGAATCGCCGAGGCCGCCTTCCCAAGGGCCGACTCTACCGGTGTGGGCAGAGCTGCCCGGGCCTCTGGAAGGAGCAGGGCGCTAGAACCTGGCCTGGGAGACACGCCCGTGTCTAAGAGGTTACCTCAGCGCTCACCTGCCCAGGTGACGGGAGGACAGGACAAGGACCGCACTACAGCCCGAGAGCCGCCCCGGCCTCCGCACAGGGGCACTGGCACCACAGACCGAGTCCCGGCACCCTGTGCAGGCCCCGCCGTGGGAGCCGAAGGCCCAGAGGACACCCATGCGGCCCGGCTGCTGCCCACGAGCCCGCAGGACCTGCAAGTCTCCAAGCTTCCCACAGGAGCCCGAGCGGGACTGACGGGAGAAGGCCCGCGACCATGCCCTGGCCCAGCCGCCGCGAGCACGCACCTGCTTCAGCTGGTTCCGCAGGCGGTCTTCTGTGACTCCCAGGGCCCGCATGCCTCGCGCCCGGCACGCCGCCTGCAACTCTTTGACGTTGAGGCTGTCCACGCCCTCCTCTGCAATCAGCTGGAAAAGAAAGTCGATGCTCGGTGCGCTATCGCTCTGAAAAGGCACCGGAGGCTCAGGGGCTAACGGTCACCTGCTCGGGACTGCGTGACCGTCATAAGCCACTCCCCGCACAGGCTTTGCTAAGTCACACGCCCCTACCAAGGCCCCACCTGGCCGGCAGGGACAGGACTGACCGAGGAGGACCCGGGGAAGCGCACACGGCAGGACCAGCCCAGGATCGGCGTCTGGAAGAAGGGCGCCTCCACCCAGGCCCGCGGGGAGGGTCCCAGCACCTGTCCCTGCCCCACAGCCCACCCAACCCACCCCGAGCCGAGCCTGGTTTGCTGGACGGGAGAGAAAGGACAGAG
The DNA here is from genome assembly GCF_951640355.1 of Cnephaeus nilssonii. Taxonomy (NCBI): domain Eukaryota; kingdom Metazoa; phylum Chordata; class Mammalia; order Chiroptera; family Vespertilionidae; genus Cnephaeus; species Cnephaeus nilssonii. The sequence goes on along the minus strand of NC_137072.1, from coordinate 117,400,705 downwards.
CAGAGCGACCATAGGCCCCCAAGGCGTCTCATGGCCTCAGCCACCGCTCCCAGCCTGAGCGAGAAGAGGGACAAGCAGGAGTCCCGAGACAAGGACATGGACTGCAGCGCAAAGACGCCTGCAAGGAGGGAGGGGCGAGGGAGGGAGGGAGGGGAGAGACGAAGCACGGCAGGTGCTCCCCGTCTGTCCCCACACCCCACCTCGTCGGCCCAGCGAACCTCACAGTATCCTGAGGGGGGCAGCGCTGCCCCCACCCCTTAAACTCTCATCCTGAGATGAGACAGGTGGTGGTGACGTCGCACAAAGTGCAGAACAAGGTCACGGCCCGGTGTGACAGCAGGCCAGGGGGGCGGGAGCCTCGGCACCCACAGGCCCTCCCGCCACCTCACGCCCAGCAGCCCGAACCCGCAGCCTCGGGCCGGGTCTTCATTTCTCTGCCATCCGATGCGCGAGCGCACACAGGATCCACGTAACTTGCGGGGGTTCCATGAGGGCCATTCCCGCAGGCTGCCGGCGTATCCACAGCTTGCTGCCTTTCGTGCCCAGGAGCACGGCCCAGCACGCAGGCTTGGCTGACACTCGCCCACTGAGGGCGCCTGGCCGTGCCCAGCACGCAGCGCTCAGGAAGAACTGCGTGTCTGCTTTCGCCCCATCCTCCCGGGGGTTCCGTGACCCCACTGCGACTTCTCGCTAGTGTTTCTGGGCGCCCTCCTGTGTGTGGACCCTGAGAAATAAGACGCTTACTAAAAAGGACTCCTGGAGGCTAGCTGGGCTCAAGTTTTCAAAAACAGCCGAGCATGGCTGGTGTGGCCCAGTGGTTGAGCGCCGACCTATGAACCAGATGAACCAGGTCATGGTTCGATTCCTGGTCAGGGCTCATGACTGGGTGCGGGCTTGATCCTTAGTGGGGGGCGTGCAGGAGGCAGCCGATCCATGATTCTCTCATCATTGATGTTTCTCTCTCTTTCTCCCTCTCCCTTCCTCCCTGAAATCATTAAAAAAATATATTCAGTCCTAACCAGTTTGGCTCAGTGGATAGAGCGTCGGCCTGCGGACTGAAGGGTCCCGGGTTCGATTCCAGTCAGGGGCATGTACCTTGGTTGCGGGCACATCCCCAGGAGGGGGTGTGCAGGAAGCAGCTGACTGATGTTTCTCTCTCATCGATGTTTCTGACTCTCCCTCTCCCTTCCTCTCTGTGAAAAATCAATAAAATACGTTTAAAAAATATATATATTCAAGCACAACAAAACCCGAGCCTCGCAGCTGTTTCTGCACGGGGCCCTCTCACAAGCGCACGTAGGAGGCCTGCACTGACGGCCCGCTGCCTGAGCCAGCCCCTGCCGTGGCTACGCTGGGCACCACACACCTGCGTGACCGTCAGCCTGCGAGCGTCCTCACCCCCCGTCCAGGTGAACTGGAGGCAGCTCCGTCCTCGAGCCCCCGGCCCTCTTCCCCTCGCTTACACGGAGAGCCACACGCCACAGGCCGTCATTCGTGCTTTGACATCGAACGCCGTCAGGAAGACATACGAGGAGGAGAGCCTGTTGGGCTGATCAGGTGTTTCCTTCCTGGTGTTCCAGGGTTCCTCCTATCACTTCCTGTTTAGAAAACCTCCGTCAGGTCTTCGAGGACGTGCCTGCTGGCAACACACCTTAGCTTCCCTCTTCTGAGAAAGTCTGGCTTCCTCTTCGCCCTACAGGGAACGTGCTGGACACAGGACGGTGGGCTGACAGTCGGCATTGTATTCTGTCCTGCAGGTAAGATGCTGTTCTATTTTCAACATTATTTTTGTCCTTGAATGCTCGTTAGTTTGACTGTGACGTGTCTGGCAGGGTGTGGACTTCTTTGGGTTTATCCTGTCGGAGGTTCCCTCGGTTGCTTACATTCGTAGAATTGAAGGACTGTGGGAAGTGCCCAGCCATGACTTCCCTGAGCACTTCTCTAGCTCTGCTGTCCCTTCTCTTTCCGGACCCCACGACACACGTGTTAGAAGTTCTGCAGTAGTCCAGGTCCCGGAGGCTCTGACCATTTTTCACTGTCCTCGTTGTTCAGATGTTAAAGTCTACGATTTCCCTTGTTCACGGAGCCTATCTTTCGTCCTGTCCATCCAGTGGAGGGCCCACCACTGAGTTTTCCATGCTGGACTGCAGCTGGGCATGAGGAGCAGCTTCCTATTGGAACCCGGGCGTGTGGAGTGTTACGTTATGAGAATCCGGATCCCATTTCAATCCTCCCTTAGCTGCCCGACAGGGCTCTGGGAGAGCTAAGGGGCAGTGTTCTAGCCAACTTTATAGATTTTGCAATTGATGATCTGGCATCTGTCGATGGCCCAAGCTATTTGCAGGTCCCTGGCAGCCCAGCTTTCGTGGGCGCACAAAATCATCTTCCAAACCCTCTACCCACAAACCCCGACTCTGCCTCACTTCCTGCCCAACCAGCGTCTCCAGCTGCCCCTGCCCAGTGACAACGGCGGCCCCTTTCCTCCCGCCCCCTGCCGCCGCTTCCCGCTCGGGGGCACCAAGGCCACACAGAGGCCCGAGGGGCGCTGTGGCCGTTTCCAGGGAACCTGGAGCAGCAGGCTCCTTCCACTGCCCCGACCTCTCTGCGTATCGGCCAGCCCGTAAGTCGCACCCAGGTGCATTCTGGGACAGGTACGGTGCGGCTTCGATCCTGCCGGCTTCCCGTGGAGCCTCACTGGCGCTGGGAGAGAGGTACTCACTCCTGTTTTTGCTGGGAGGGTGGGTGGGGCTTCCGGCTCCCTGGCTGGGAGAGGCAGCGCCTCATTACTGCCCCACCTGGCCTCCAGCACCGGTGCCTCCCGCAGGGGGAGGAAGTGTCTTAGGACTGCCAGGCGGGCGGAGGTCTCGCACCCCCATGGACGGGGGCAGGGCCAGTGTCTCCCGGGGTGTCTGGCTGGAGTCTTCTCTCCCAGGGCAAGCCTGTCCTGTTCTTGGTGGGGAGCAGGCTCTGCTCTTGCCAGTGTTCCTGGTTGCCCAAGGCTGGGATTTGAGGGACCAAGACGCACTGTGGTTCCTGGGGTACCAGGGTCTTCTCCCCACACCGCCGTCTTCCCAGGTTTGCTTCCTGTTTCCTGTCCAGGGAGAGTGCCCACTCCCCCTTCTCGGCAGCGGAGGTCGTTGGGACCTGAGGCACTTCACGGTGAAATGACTTGTCCAAGGTCACAGGGCAGGTGAGTGGCAGGGACTCAACACGGACACCTGCCTGGAGCCGCCTCCTGAGAAGACGGCGCCTCAGGACGGCCCGGCGGCCGCTCTCCGGCAGAGTGGAGTCCTGAGCACGCCCCTGGAGAAGTGCACAGCGGGCCAAGCCGAGCTCCTCTGGCCCTCACACACTCAGGACGACGGGAAGGGCGGCTGCCCTGAGAACCGGAGAAGCCAGGGACCACAGGACACAGGCACGTCTGGAGACGACAGCGCCGACAACCAGGCTTCGGGGGCAGTGAGAGTCTGTGGGCCGGGACGGACCGGGCTGCCAGGGAGTGAGCTGGCCATCTGTGAGCCGATGGGCCCAGCGGCATGCGCCAACTCGGAGCAGGCGGAGTCCAGGCCGAAGACCACTGCTAAGAGGCAGGCTAAGCAGCAGCAGGAGTCCGGGGGCTCAGTCCAGAGAGAGGTCAGCGCAGGAACCCCCTGGCGTCGGGCCTCACGCTAAGCGGGCACCGGGGAGGAGCTGGCAGAGCCTTGTGCAGCAGGCGGGCACCCAGGCTGTGCTAGGAGAGCTCCAGGCAGAGGGCACCCCGGGAGCTGAGCCAGCCCTGGGGTGATGACCTTGTGGGGCTTCTGGAGGAGGACCACACCGCCGGAACCTCTCCCTTCAGACAAGGTCTCTATTTGAAAAGCTAAAGACGACAAACAAGCCGAGCCAAGAGAGCAAACCAGCCAAACCCTCTGCTTCGTCTGCTGTTGGAATAATTAGACGTGACCTAAGGCGAGCGTGCTCAAGAAAACAGACAGCAGGATGGACGGTTTTATGTGAGAAATGAAATCTTAGAAACGTCTGGCATTGAAATGAGGAACTCAGAAGAGGGACTAAGAGTAATTAAACCCATGCCCTGGCCGGGCGGCTCAGCTGGTAGAGCATCATCCTGATACACCAAGGTTCAGGTCTGATCCCCAGTCAGGGCCCACACAAGAGTCAACCAATGAAGGCTTAAGTGAGTGGACAACAAATCAATGCTATTCTCTCTCAAATCAGTAAGTGGAAAAAATTAAGAGTAATTAATTAAACCCAGAAGAAGTACAAAAGGACGTAAAGCACAGAGAAGAGTGTGAGGGACAGGACACGGTAAAGAGGGGAGGGGAGGGGAGGGGAGGGGAGAACTTAGTGAGGTGGTGGAGCACTCCGACCTGCAAACAGGAAAATGGCACATCATCATCCTAAATGGCTACAATGAAAACACCAAGAAAACGGCAGCGCTGTCAGCTGGCCCCTTCCAAGCAGAGCAGCAGCCCGCCCAGTCCTGAGGCAGCCTGAAACCAAAAGGCAGGCAGACCCCCACGCGGCAGGCCCCGAGAGGAGTGGTCACCGGACGCTGGTTCAGGGAGGAGACGTGGGCATGGAAATGGGCAGGAGGGCACGGGGGGGGGGGGGGGGGAGGGCGGGCGGTGGCTCCTCGAAGGGCCTGAGGCAGGCGTGCAGGGAAGCCTCGGGAGGAGCCAGCACTGGCAGGAGCCGAGTGGGCTGTACACTCCCGGGAAACTGCCCAGTGACAAGCAGGTCACCGGCTACCAGAGGGGTGGGATGACAAGACAACACTTGGTTCCTCAAAACAGGGCGAGAAAGGAGGCCGGTGTCACGTACACAGACTGCGGACTGAGCAGGCATTAAAGCCAGACGACAGGCGTGTGGCAGACGGAGGACTCGGGAGCTGGAAAGGAAAAGCTGGGAAGTGGGGAGCAGGCATCAGAGGTTTCTCAGGCAACAAGAGCTACTGGAGAAGAGGGCTGTGCCATGAATTCTCCTCGAAGCACCTCGGGGCGCACAGCGCAGGGCCCGGCTGTGGGCAGGCAAGTGGGCCTGGGAGCCCTGGTCGGGCAAGGACTTGCTTCTGACTTCCTGCCTGTTACTCAGAGGCCCAATTCCCGGCCACTATTTTTAAGGAAATTATCAGAGATCTTGGGCAAAAATCCACATTAAAAGAAATCTGCCCGGTCAGTGTGGCTCAGTGGTTGAATACTGACCTATGAACCAGGAGGTCATGGTTCAATTCCCAGTCAGGGCACATACCCAGGTTGAGGGCTCAATCCTGTGTGGGGTGTGCAGGAGGCAGCCAATCGATGTTTCTATCTCTCTATCCCTCCCCCTTCCTCTCTCTAAAATCAATAAGAATATGTTAATTTAAAAAAGAAAGAAACGTATTGGAGTGTTGTTTAGGGCAGCAGAAGGCTGGCTACAGTAATGAACAAGTTATAACGCACTCATCCGAGGGAGCATCAGCCAGGCATTAGAACGCACCTTCCCATAACACGGGGCAACATGGGAAGGTCCCGATGCCACGCCAGGTGGGAAGTCATGTGGACGGCCCAGCCCAGCATCATCTATCCCAGCAGGCAGCACGCACGTGCACACCAGGTGGGCACAGCCGCAGTGCGAGGCTGACGGACCACCCGTGATCCACCTCCTACGGCGAGGATGGCCCGATCTGGAGGCCGCCGCTCACCTTGTCGTCCGCCTTGATGGAGCGGAGCCGCATGGTGAGCTGGAAGCGCAGGAAGTTGTTGGTGCCCATGGACTGCAGCTCCAGCAGCTTGCACAGCGCCACCAGCTGCGGCCGCGTGAGGTTATCCAGGGTCAGCTCGTCCTCAAACAGTTTGGAAAAACGAATGATTTCCTCATTGCTGGGCCTCTCCCCGGTCTCTCGGATCTGCAGGAGCAATGCTGAGTGTTACCCATGGCGGGGGCTTGTTCCCTGAGCATGCACAGGCATGCGCACACACACGCATGCACCCCTCCCAGGCCCAGGGGCCACTCGCCCCAAGTGAGGAAATGAGGAGGACAGGGGGCTGGGGGGGGGGGGGGAACTGCCTGGACTATCAGGCACCACCTCGGAGCAGTCCCTAAGACTCAACCCCGAGGGCAGCCCAGCCCGGAGGGTAGGCTGGCGACTGGAAGAGGCCCGGCCTCCCGCTGCTGGGAAGGAGGCCCTGCCCCTCTCCCCACCTCAGCCAGGGCTCAGTCCATCCTCTCCCCTGCCCACCTCCCCCCCCCCCCCCTTGTCACACTGCAGGGTCTTAGGTTCCTCATTTGCCAAACTCTCCCTCGCCTGGGGCTGCTGCAAAGTTGGAGGCACAGGCAAGTAACTGAATGACAGCAGGTTCAAGTCCTCGGACAGAGGTTCAACCTGCGTGTGGAGGGAACCTCCATAGACCCTGGGCAGCAGCTGCCACCCGCCCGCCTGCCCACGGGGGTGGGGCAGGAGCACCCCCTGCTGCTACAGTAGAAAAAGGGACGATGGCAATGAGGACCACTCCCCAGGGAAGGCAGGTGGCCCGAGGCTCTAACCAGCACTAAGGACAGTGGGCTGAGGCCACAGGGGCTCCGGAGCATCAGGGCACCTTCTGGAAAAACAAGGAGAAGTCTTTGGTGGCGCTGCCCGTGGCCGCCTTGTTCTTCAGGGCCATCTCCTCAATGGTGTCCTGGAGGAACTTGGCCAGCTCCAGCTTGACCCGCAGCTCCTTCTTCAGCCTCTCCTCCTGCGGGGCAGAGACGGGCGCTATCCTCTGCCCAGACCCCCCCCCCCCCCGCCCCCCGAGCTGGGCTGGAGCGCCTCCTCCAGCCCGTGTCACACTGCGACCAGAGCGGGGCTGCAGAGCGCACACACGGCGGGCGTGTGTCCCCAGAGACCTCACTGACCCAACAGGCAGGGCCTGCAGGCAGGGGGCTGGCCCGCATCCCACCCCACGATGGTCTCAGCCCGGCCTGAAGACTCGGGTCCAGAGAGACCGTGTTGCAAACACCTGAGAGAGCAGCCCCGCCCCCGCCCGCCGTGTGGCAATCACGAAGGAACGCGCCCCGGAGCTCGAGCAGAGCCGCACCTTGATGGACTGGGTCTCGAACGTGGACGGCAGCATGTTGGGGAAGAGTTTCACCACGACGGGCAGCAGGAACTCCATGAACGGCACCACGATGAACACCAGGAAGGGCACCAGGCGGAAGAGGTCGGCGCAGATCCGGAGGAACTGCCAAGAGCGGCGTGGTCAGAGTCACGGTGCGCGTCCGGCACGCCGCGAGCTCCAGGCCACAGGCGACCCACAGAAACTCGGGGCGTTCTCTCAGCCGGGCCTTCGGAGAGCTGGCTGGGAGCTGACCCACGTGCGGAGCAGCCCCCAGCACCGGGGCCTCCGGGACCCTCCCCCGAGGCCCTGACCCGGGACCCAGGGTCCTGCTCGGAGGAAAAGCTGAGGCAAACACAGTGCTGCCCACGGGCTGGCCTGGCCGGACGAGAGCAGCTGAGGATTGGCCGTTGCGCGCACTGCTCTGGTTTTTCCTGAAAGGGTTCGATTTAGGACTCAACTGCACGGCAGTCATTAGAGAACACCCAAGTGCTCCCCCAATAAACACACCACCGCCGCCACGAAAGACGTGGCCCCTGGAGGTCGTCAGAACCCCCCAGGCGAGCGCGGCTTCCACTCCCACCGCTGTGGCCGGGCCAAGGCTGCCTCTCCATGTCCTCACCCCAAGCCCGATGGACTCGTCTGCAGGCCTCTGGGGAGATGTCACGTCTGGAAACATCTCCCCGCTGCTGGGTTTGGGGGCTGCGCTCCCGCTGAGAACGTTCCCGAGCGAGGGCTGCCCTTGCTGGGCAGGGCCAGGAGGGAGCCGCGAGGAGACACGGGAGGCCAGGCCCACACCCACCTCTCCCCCAGGTCACGCAGCCACGGTTCTTCCCAACAGTCTCTACCGGATGCTCCCAAAGCAGCGACTTCCTCACTCCCACCCATCTCGCCGCTCACGCCATCTCCCCACTCACCAGCTTTGCTTCCTTTTCCTGACATTCATTTTTGTATTTATTATCATAACAGACGCATGAACCCTACGTTTTCCACTTGTTTACAACGCATCCTTGTTCTTATTTTATGCTCGAATGGTCCCAGTTTGGTCCTGGGGAGGCCCGTCCAGTGGGTGCCTGCGTTGTGTTTTGTTGTTAATCCTCACCCACGGATACTTTTCCAGTGATTTTTAGAGAGAGTGGGAAGGAGGGAGACAGAAACATCCATGTGAGAGAGACACGCTGATTGGTTGCCTCCTGCAGGTGCAACTGAGGACGTGCCTTGACCAGAATCAAACCTGCAACCCTTCAGTCCTCGGGCTGATGCTCTAACCACTGAGCCCCGGCTAGGGTCAACTGTGTTTCATAATAGCGCGTATTGTCTTCAATGAAGTAGCAGAAACCCTGTGACTGTCACAGCAGAACGGGACGGGGGGGGGGGGGGGGGGGGCGCAGAAGAGAACCTGAGCCACACAGCCTTATCTTGTGATTCCCCAGAAGGCAACGTGCATGGTAACCCATGTCCAGTGAACACTCACTAGGAAATTCTAATCCAATCATCTTCAAATCACCCATCTGCACGCTCCTCACCAGCACCCCTTGGGCCCCAGCCAGCGAACACACCTATGCTGTCGATGGGACCCTGAGCGCAGCATAAAGCCGGAAGCCAGTGCTCACAGGTCCCAAGCAACCCCAGCTGTGACCGAGGCCCACCTTCTCACGGAGGAGCCTCTGTCGCCAGCCTCGAGGGAGGACACTCCTGTGCTCTCCTCGGCTCCGAGGGCCCAGAGGGCTGGAGGCTGCCCCTTGTGCCCGGGGACTCAGCACAGACGAAAGACAAAGGGTCCGGGAGCACAGATCCCCAACAAGCCACGCAAACCACCTCAACGGAGGTGCACAGCCCAACGACAACGGACAGCAACGCGACGGAAAAGGCAGGTCACAGCCCACGCGAGGCAGCGAGGCAAACAGGGCCCGTCAGCGGGAGCAGCAGCCAGAGGACCGACAGCACCGGCGCCCAGAGGACAGACGCGCAGGCACCGGACACGCCGGGCGGGGCGGGGCGGGGCGGGGCGTGCGCATTACCTGCCTGCGCTCGCGGCGGGTCAGGCTGTGCCCGTTGAGGATGCGCCAGAGCATGCGCGCCGCGATCTTGGTGTCGATCCAGAGCAGGCGGAAGCCGTGGTAGTAGTGCTTCAGCTCGTCCAGCACCCGCTGCCCCAGGGACTTCTTCACGACCACCTCCGCGGGGGGGCTGTACACCGGCCCGCCCTCCTCCAGCTTCTTGTTCTTGTCCTTGAGGGACTTGAGCGACTTCTCCACCACCGAGTCATCACGCAGCGTGGGCGAGGAGTGCCAGCTGCGCGCGGGCAGGAGCCGCGGCTGGGCGACCAGCAGGCCCGCTGAGGCCGGGGCCCACGGCGCTCGGGCCACCGCACACGCGTGCTGGGGCCTCCGCGTCCAGCAGCCCAGGGGGTCGCCTCCGAAGGAAAGGTGCACGGAGTGGACGGGAGCACAGCCACCCAGCGGGACACGCCTGGGAAGGAAGAGGAAACAGCCATGTCTCTGACTCCCCCCGTCCCCCACACCCAGTCTTCCCAGCGCACAAAGCACACCCCACCACTTCCCTTCCTGATGCCTGGACCCACCCAGCCCTCCCCTCCAGAGCGGGGTGGGTGGAGGAGCTGCCACCCCCGGAGCCACAGGGGCTGGGGCTTCACGTGGGCAGGCTGGACACAAACACAGTCAGCAAAAGCTGGACCCGGAACAGACACCCCCAGCTCTGGGTGGGTCTCCAAGGCCCGTTCCCACAAGCTTTGGGAATCTGGGGGTGGGGGGTGGAGCAGGGAGGCCCTCTCCCCAACAGGTGGCCTTCTACAAAGACCTGCCATTCCTGAGCAGGTCCTGAAGATCAGCGAGGACGCGCCAAGTAAACGATGGCCCAGACCCATCACCCAGTCGCCAAAGGTGTCTGTGCAAAATGGCAAACACCAAACGAAACCTTCGACAAGCCCACTGCCTCCCACTCAGCCCCTCACTGCTCCCCTCGCCCCAGCAATGGCAGGCGCTGCTCCCTCAGGCCTCCTGGCCCACGACACTCAAACCCATCACGCGTGCTCCGTTCCCCTGCACCGGGCTCCGTGAGCCCCTGGGAGACCTCAGGGGCTTCTGAATCTGAGCACCTGAGCCCTCTCCATCCACACGCAGGCCCCAGGGCGGGGCTGTGGCCACCAACGCAGGCCAGGCTGCTCCCTGGGCCTGTGCAGCTGGAGGAAAGCTGGGAGATGTCTAGTTCAGAACAGACTCGCGGCTCATAGTGGGCAGGGACGGCTGGCACAGGGCACCGCCATCCCGCCATCTCTTTCTGTCCCTCACACCCCCGTCCTGACTCTCAGGCCCCGGGGGACAGGCTGCCATGAGCACAGGAGGGCTGCTCGGGCTCGGCTGTCCCCTGACCACTGCAGCAGTGAGACTGTCACGCCTGTCCGGTGGCCCAGCCTGCCCTCACCATGCGGGGGGACAGTGTCCACACACAGATCAACCTTCCTCCTGGCCTCATCAAGCTTAAGTATCCAATTCCCAACCCTCCATCAGCCAGGAAGCCAATGGCTTCCAGGAGAAGGCGTGACATCAGCAGTCCCCAGGGGCAGCCAACAGGCTCGGGCAGATGTGGGAAGTCAGACTGAGCTGAGGAGCAGAGCACATGGCGTGCGGGCGAGGGCCTGCCGACCTGCTGCCGTTAAGCACATTAGAGAGATTGCTACTAACACTCTAGCCAGAGAGGGTGAGCTATTTTCAAAAGCACAACGGTGTCATTTATTATTTAAAAATTCCGAACTAAACCAACCTGGGCACTGCCACCTTCCCGGGGCGGCTGGGACCGATGGCATCGTCAAGGCCGGCCCTGCTCTGCCCAAACCCGCCAGAGCGCCCAGCATCCTGAGAGGCACGGCTCCTCACCTGCGCAGGCCAGCAGCTCAGCCCCTGCACCAGCCACCACACCTGTTTCTCTCTCCTCCCCCTTTCCATAGGTCACCTTCCACCTGGGGGAACCCCGGTGAGAGCCGCAGGTCAGCAGGGAGCACGGGTCCCGAGGAGGGTCCTCTCCAGCAGGCGGCGGCGGGGCTCCCTCGCTGCAGTGTTACTTCAGGACGCGGACCGCCATCCCTCCCAGAAGAGGGAGATAGGCAGCGCCTGGCAGAGCAGGGCTCGCGGTGCCAGCTGCACGGGCCACTAAACTCCTGGTACATGTCCCCTGGAAGGCGGCAGCCCACCAGGACAATGGCCTGAGGCCCGGACACCACTGTCCTTGGGGACACGACACCAGCAGGGCAGGGCAATGTGACGCCAGCAGCACCGTGACTACGAGGGACGACCCAGAAGGGCGGGGCACCTCTCTACCCGAGACGAGAGAAACCACAGCCCGCAGCTGGGGAGCCGGCCACCACCACAGCACCTCACGCCTGCCGGAGGCCCAGGCCCCGCGACACCCGCCTAGCGACACCCTAGCGTGTGCGGGGAGCACCTGGCGCCGACACAGCCGAGCTTGTGAACAGTCCCACCACGTGAAGCGTAAGGATACAAACAGCCTCCCACTGCTCAGGTTTTCCCACTGATCGAGGTTTCAAAGCCGCTGCTTTAGTCTCGTCCTCAAAGTGGGGTGCCTCCCGCTCCGTTACCTCTGGGGAAAGGCCAGGAGCAGCGGGGTAACGTCCATGACGAGGTCTAGGACCAGAAACTCTCCACCTGCCCACCCATCCGGGTTTGGGTCATTTCAACCAAAGACTGAGATTGCAAAGCAACTAATACAAATGGTTACCCCCTCAAATACTTACCTGTGTGACTCAGGATTTCTTATATTGTATGATCAGAATGAGAAGTAAAATTTTTGGATGCTGAAAATGACATGAGATTTTGACTCTCTTATATAATTCCTAATTTGAATCTATTGTTTAACTTTCTAAAGAAAGTGTTTAACTTTCTAAAAATTGTGAACTTATAAAAAATATCAATAAAGCACAGCTTTTATATTTTAACTAGAGGCCCGGTGCCTGTGCACCGGTGGGGTCCCTTAGCCTGGCCTACGCCCTCTCACAATCCAGGACCCCTTGGGGGGATGTCAGCCTGCCGGTTTCGGCCCGATCCCTGAGGGACCCCACAGGTGCACAAATCCGTGCACCAGGCCTCTAGTATGCATATAAGATCTTTGGTTAATCTCTTCCCGCCCTCCCCACTTCCCCTTCCCTCTGAGATTCATCAGTCTGTTCCATGTTTCCATGCCTGTGTGTTGAGCGTCTGCCCCCTGGTGGTCAGTGAGTATCATAGCTAATGGTCGAACGGTGCTTAGGTATATATATAGATATTAACCATGAGTGCAGGTATATTTGGATCTTAGAGGTTCTCGACAAAGTCAACACCCATTGCTAATAAGAACTTTAAAATGAGAGGAACAAGCTACCGTCACACACAGCAGTGCACACCAGACACTGCTCGCGAGTGAGGATGCAGGCATGGCTACAGCTGTTCTGACCACAGGTCTGGCTCCTGAGGTGCGAGCTGCAACCTCACAACCAAGGCACGTGTGGAGGACGAGCCCAGCACTAACCACAGAGGCTACAACAGCAGCTACAGATGCTCAGTGGAGCTGTGTGACGTGCCGGCCCAGGAATCCGATGTCCTGAGTAAAGACCACCACACAGGTCACATCTGGGAATTGTCTGAAAGGCAACTGTTTAACATTCTAAAGAAAGTGTTTCTAAAGAAAGTGGGTGTGGCCAATATAAAGAAGCTGACATACCTTCTTCTGAAAGAGAGAACAGGTCTTAATAAAACTACTTACACCAGGGACACCGAATGTGAATTTAAAAGTTGCCCTGCTCGTGTTGCTCAGTGATTGAGTTCTATTCCCAGTCAGGGCATATACTAGTACACAGGTTGCGGTCTCGATCCCCAGTGGGGGCATGCAGGAGGCAGCTGATCAATGATTCTCTCTCATCATTGATGTTTCTCTCTCTCTCCCCCTCTCCATTCCTTTCTGGAATCGATAATAAATAAGTGTGTGTGTGTATGTGTGTGTGTGTGTGTATTAAAGTTAACGTTCCTCTCCCTGGCTGGGTGGCTCAGTTGGTTGGAGCATTGGAGCATTATCTCATGCACCAAAAAGGTTGTGGATTCAATGCCTGGTCAGAGGGCATACAGGATGATATTGATGTTTCTCTCTCTCCCCCCTCCTCTCCTCTAAAAATCAATAAAAACATATCCTCAGGTGAGGATTTAAAAAACGGTAGTGTCCCCCAATGATTTTATGGATTTTTTTCTTTTTCTTAAATATATTTTTATTGATTTTAGAGAGGAAGGGAGAGATAAAAACATCAATGATGAGAGAAAATCATTGATTGGCTGCCTCTTGCACGCCCCCTACTGGGGACTGAGCCCACAACCTAGGGCATGTGGCCTTTGACCGAAATCAAACCTGTATATTCTCTATCCACTGAGAAAAACCAGCTAGGGCTGATTTTATGGATTTAATGGCATTTAACTTACAATTCCAAAAAGACCATTTTAGAACTGAAATAACTTCACTGGGGGACAGTCCAGAGAGGAGACGGGAAAGGCCTGGCCCCAGAGACGAGGGCTGGCTGGAGAACTCACACGGAATGACAGGCCCGGCCCACCAGGAGCAGCAGCACCCACAGGGACAGGCCCCCGGTCCTGCAGGCTCTGGGGCCCAATCAGCGGCACCGGGGGCTGCTCCTGCAGGTGAACCCAACCGCACAGCCGCCCTAACTTGTCTTGGCCATCAGGACTCTAAACCAGCACTGACTGCCAGCTGTCTTCCCTGGGGGCCACCTCCTTCACGCACCAGGACCAGACCCCCTGGCCGCCGGGCCCCCTTGTTTCCTACCACCCACGGGCCCAGACCCTTGAAATGCCCCAGTGCACTTCAGAATGAACGCTACAAAGACCAGAGGTCAAGATGTCCGATGCTCATACATCAAAGGCTCCATGTCCTAACAAGAAGGTCCCACAGTCCTGTGGCCACAGAAATCTAACAAAAATCAAGAGCCCGGAGCACGCTGGCTGCAGGGAGGGCCGGTGGGGCTGCTGCGGGCGGGGCTTCTACACAGACTGTTGTGTCCCCTCGAAGGCTATGCTTCTGCGGGTTCTGCCAAGCGGACACGCGCACATGCGTGAAAGGCCCGTGGGCAGGCTGCTCGTGTGAGCGCTTTATGAAGTCTTACATGGGAAATATGCTTGAGCACAATTTTGCTTTAACAGCAACCAAGTTTTGGTTGTTTGGGGCGTGCAGGAGGCAGCTGATCAATGATTCTCTCTCATCATTGATGGTTCTCTCTCCCCTCCCTTCCTCTCTGAAATCAATACAAATATATTAAAACATATACATGCATGTTTTGTTTTGTTTTTTAAAGAAGCAGAAACATAAAAAACAGAAGAGTCGGAGACACTGGCTCCCCAGATGGAGAGTTCACGTCACTCAAGCAGCACTCGAGGCAGACACGCTTACTTACAGGCGGCTTATCAGCCCCACGGTGTTGGCACAACTGAGGCAAGCGTGGTCCCCCGGACTTCCTACAGCAAAACAAAGGAAACACAAGAGAGTCAGTTCAGACCAGGCGCTGCGTGCTGACACCTCGGCGCGTCTGAGGGAGCGCCTCTCTTCTTAAGGTAAGTTGCTGGGAGCCTGCTTGCGTGCTGAACAGTTCAGGGTGCTGCCAGGTGAAGGGTTTGCCACGGTAGGACACGGTGCCTTGGGGTGGCTCTAGGGGGGAAGGGGAGCCTGAGTCAGCCCCTGGCTCCTCACCTCCCAAGTGGGGACTCAGGCTCTGCCAGCCAAAGGCCCAGGGACTCCAGCTTCAGATCCCCAGCGGGACAGCTCCCTGCTGGCTCCAGCTTGGCTCTGGGGGGCAGAGCCAGAATGAACATGACCCCCAACGCACAGGCAGCCCCACAGTGCAAGCAAGGCCACACCCAAGTGACCCAACGCTTCCCTGCCCACCCGAGGGGGCGAGGGCTGAGAATTACTGGAAAAAACAATGCCCAGAGGAAGCCATTTCTTATTAAACACACTGATGAGCACATGCCGCAATCTTAGGGTCTTGTTGCATTTTTGACCCTTTCTCTCACTCACTAGACCCCTCAGCACAAACGCAGGGTCGCCCACAGGACCAGCCTTCCGGCCTCCGTGGTCAGGCCCGGTGCCGGGAACAGCCTGAGGGGACAGGGCAGTCCTGAGCCTGCTGGGAGCAGGCGGGGAGCCTGGGCGGCTGGCACGCAAGGCCGGCAGGAGCAGGAGTGCCTGGAACAGGCTGGGGTTGCTGAGAGCCAACCCTGGGGCCAGCAAAGAGAGAAGGCGGCCGGCCGGGGCCGGCCCCGCTCTAGGCCCCGCGGCGCAGGCCAGGCGAGGCGGACCCTCTGAGGACAGGGACTCCAGCTGTCACTTGTGTAATTCGATAGGAGGCCGGTGTCAACACCAACAAGTCTCACTTTCTTGGGCAGAAAGCTATTCCCATCAAACATTAAATTTAGAGTCTTGCTCGTGGATGTCAGCCTAGTTGTAAGGCGGGGGCTGGGCTCACAGGCTCCATCACCATGATTCATGAAGTAACCTTTCTGTGCCACACGTGACATTTCTGTTAAAATTACAAAACACATGGCAAACACGCCACCCCAGCTGGGAGCCCCCAGTTGTCTCCCCAAAAGAAGTCTGTCCCCTCTGCCTGCCCAGGCCAGCCCCACCTCAAGTTGGCTCAGAAATGGCTCCCCACCTGCACACGCCCCCCAGCAAGCCAACAAGCTGCCACAGCTTGAGGCGGCATGAATTCACCCCCCCTCCTACGTCCTCCCTCCCCAGGCTCTCTGCCCTCCCCGCCCCGCCCCTGCAGCAGGGAGGTGGCCCATGGACACTCCTTCTGGAAGCCCTTTTGTGCTGTCTTTCCCCACAACCAACTGCCCCACACCAGCTGTGTGTCCTACAGCTCAATTCTGACACCACCCGGTTAGTACAGACCCGTCACACGAGACTGCCCACCCTTCATAGGTGTCAGTTGCAAGTAGGGTCCCCAGGCTGCCCACATTCTGCCAACTACAAATTCAGGGTTCCCACGAACTCCTTGCTCTTGACAATTTGCTAGACTGACACCGAGCTCAGGCACGTGCTCTCCTTGTTCCTGCGGTTTATTGCAAAGCACGGTGCACGCCCAGGTCAGGGGGCACAAAGCTCCCGGTCCGGCAGCCCTGAGCGCAGCCTCCGTTCCAGACTTGTACCCTCACTGCCGGGGTGACTGTGGCCATTGGCTACTGAGCTCAATCTCCAGGCCCACTTCTCCCTGGAGGTTGGGGGTGGGTAGGAAGGTCCAGACTGCTCATCACAGGTGCTCCATTAGCATAAACTCAGGTTAGAGGGAAAGTGGCTCATTATATATCACCTGAGACACCCTGATCACTCAAGAAATTCCACCCACCAGCGTGGCTCAGTGGCTGAGGGTCGATCTATGAACCAGGAAGTCACGGTTTGATTCCCGGTCAGGTCACATGCCCGGGTGGCGGGCTTCATCCCCAGTGTGTGGCGTGCAGGAGGCAGCCAATCGATGACTGTCTCTCATCATTGATGTTTCTATCTCTCTCCCCTTCTCTCTTCCTCTCTGAAATCAATAAAATATATGGAAAGGAGAGAGAGAGAGAGAGAGAAACATCAATTGGCTGTCTCCTGCACAACCCACACTGGAGACTGAACCCGCAACCCGGACATGTGCCCTTGGCGAGAATCGAGCCCGGGACCCTTCAGTCCGCAGGCCAGTGCTCTATCCACTGAGCCACACCAGCCAGGGCCTATGTATATATTTTAAAATATGAACAAGAAATTCCAAGGGCTTTTGGAGCTCTGGCAAGAACTGGGGAGGGGGACAGAGACCAAGTGCATTTCTTCACATCCCACACCTCTCTTCACTCGGCCCGGATTCTCTCCCGCCAGTTGCTGCGCCAGTTGCTCCAGGCAGCATCCTCTCTGCCCCACCTCCAGCTCCCCCGCAGGCACTCCGTACCTGAATACCTGTAGGTACACTTGGCCAGGGTCCATGGGCACCTGCCATTCAACAGCTCTCTGACCTCCAGCTCCCCAGCCTGCTCCTCTGAGTCCTCCGTTTCAGTAACGGCCAGGGGCTGGGAGCCTCCCTTGATGGGCGCCTGCCCCCTGCTCTCACACCCAGTCCCTGGTGAACCTGGCCCAGGCCACTCCCAAGCATGAACTGCACACAGCACTTCCTCCAAAGAGCACGGTGTGCGAATGGGGGGCGGGGGGGGGGGGGACTGCAGAATAGAGGAACTGACAGGCACCACCTGAGCCCTGCGATCAGGTGAGGGGACTGACACCTCACACTGACAGCAGGCACCCTGATGAGCTGTGATGAGGTCACTTCACCTCTGTGGTCCCCTCCCCAAGCCCACAGCCCACTCCAACCACCTGAGAACGGGATCCATCCCCACAGAGGAGCACCCTACAACGGATCCGCCCAGTCCTCCTAAAGACTGAGCAGGAAGTCAGAATGCCACAGCCACGAGGGAGCTACAGAGAAACGAGAGGAAATGCGCCGTGGCCCTGCTGACGGGGCCTGGGCTCTTAGGGGTCCCCACCTGGCACCCTCCCGCCCCCTCTCTCTAAGAGTGTGTAATAGGAAAAAAGGTATCGAATAAAGGAAAGCTGAGCCAGCTGTGGCCCACAGCTAACAAAGTTTCAACACTGGTTTAGCAACTGTAGCCAAGAAGTACACGATGTCAGATGTCAGTAACAGGGGCATGCACTCCAGAAAAGGGGTCACAGCAGCCAGGGGGAGCCCCTGCCCCCCCCCCCCCCCAGCAAACCCGCTGCCTGGCGCTGTCACCTCCCGGTGTCTGCGTAACGGGGAACATAACCACAGGGAACACTCGTGTTCCCGAAATGATAGCGCAGGCACACAGACGCGGCCAACGCCAGCCCCCAGGAAGGTGGCGGCCAGGGCACTGTCAGCACCCTTAACCGAGGAGCGGGGACAGCGGCCCCGGCGGCACCAGGCCTGCGGGCCCTCCCGCTGCCAGCGCCCGGCCGCCGCTCCAAAGGTCTGCGCAGCCAGCCAGCACCATTAAAAAGTCACCAAATCGCGTCTCTTGGAGGCTCTTGGTCAGCGGCCAAGCACCGCAGAGTGACACCCTTCACTCGAGTCTCCGTCTTACGAGACAAGTTTGCTCTTCTCCCAACCTGACAGTAAGGGACAGACGGGGTGGGGGGGGTCCTGTAAAAGGGAGAGGGGGAGGGAGGCGCCAGGGGTGGGCCCCTAAGAGCCCAGCGCTGGGCGTGATTTCCCTGTCACAGCTGGGGTCACGGGCGCTAGGGGTACAGGGCCCAGGTCACCCCGCACCGGCCCCACCGACGCCCTGCACGCCCGCAGGTCCCGCCCGCCGTGCCCGCCACCCCGGCCACCTCATCTCGGGAGCCCGGGAAGCGGCCCAAGGACACGGCTGTTCTCGTGATGGGCGCCGCGTTCCACGGAGCTTAACCGCGAGCAGCGCCGGCGCGCCCAGGGCGAGACGTCAGCGCGTTCCGTCCACACCTTTCCCGCCCCGCTCCCCTCGCAGCGGCCGGCGGCGGGCGGCTAAGGTCACGGCGCGAGTGAGTCACAGGCCGCCGCCCGCCGGCCGTCCCGGGCGCACGGCACCCGCGCCCGGCAACCGGCCCGCCCGCCGGGGCGTGGCGCAGGGGCAGGGCGGCCAGGCCCAGCGGCGTGACCCAGACCCCGCCGCGTCCCAGCGCCCCGACCCACCGCCCCGGACCCCCCTCGCCCGGCTCGGCCCCTCAGCCCCCGGCCCGCGCCGTCGGCGGAGCGCTTACCCCCCCGGGCGGCGGCGCGGGGCGCCGGGAAGCGGGCGGGCCCCCGGCTGCGGCAGCTCCTCAGTAAGATGGACGCCATGTGCCCGGCGGCTCCCGCCTCCTGCGGCGGCCTCCTCCTCCTCCTCCTCGCCGGCCCGGCGGCGGCTCGGCCCGCCCGCGCGGACGGTTGAGGCGGCGGTTGGCTGCCGGCGGCGGGCGCTCAGCTCAAGGACCCGGCACCGGCGGCGGCCATGTCCCGGCACAGACGTCCGGCGGCGCGGGGCGGGGCGACCGGGCGCCGCTCCCATTGGGCCTCTCGGGCGCCCGCCGCCGGCCAGGTGAGGGCAGTCCCGGCGTGCCCCGCGACCGACTACCGGTCCCGGCGTGCCCCGCGGCCCGGCCCCGCGCGCTGCATTCTGGTCCTCGGCGCGCCGCCGCGCACGCGCGGAGGGAGCTAGGGCGCAGGCATGCGGGCGGCGGGGCGGGGCGGGGCGGGGGGGTGGGGGGGTCGGGCAGCGAGGGCGCCGTGGACCGGGGCGCTGCAGGGACGCGCGCGGACGGCCCCGCCGGGACTGGGGAGTGCGCCCCGCCGGTCTGTGGTTGGCCTCGGCGCCGTGGGGCTCCCGGTTTGGGAGCGGCGGCCAGCGCCTAGCCCACACGCCTTGTCCGCCGCCCGGCCTCGTGTCCCGCCCGGCCCGCCCATCCCCCGCCCGGGACGGGGCCTCGGGATTCCCGCCTGCGCCGGCCCCAGCCGCGGGCCGCCCCGCCGAGCCCCAGCGAAGCCGGGCAGCGTGACCCCTTAGAGTCCCACACCCCCTTCCCTGAGAGGGCTCACGCTCGCGGGGGTCGGCGAGATCACGCAGGGAGAGCGGGCTGGGGGGCGTGGAGCCGGTCTCCCCGGCAGGCTACGCCCGTCGGCCTGCACCCCAGCCCGGTCGCACCAGGCTCTCTCCCTCCCGGGCCTCGCCTCACTGCTCCCCCTTCCCAGCCTTCTCTCCCGCCCCGTCCGCCTGGGCACATGTTCTCGGGATGCACGCGGTGGACCCCTGATCCCAGCAGGCTCCCTCGTCTGCAGACGCCGGGTAACCTGCACGTCTTCCCAGGAGCCTCCCCAGCTCCCACTGTCACCGTCCGGAAGGAGCGGTAGCCCGCCTGCCATAGTTTTCCTGAGTCAGAACTGCCAGGTGCTGGGCCGGGATTGGCCTGCTGTCCTCGCCCCGGTGGGGAGAAGGTGGTGCCAGTCAGTGCGGGGTACTTGGGAAATGACAGGAAGAGCCTAAGTTGGCAGTGGGCGCCATAGACGTCAAATGCGAGTTAATCTAAGCACACGCGCCAGAAACCCAGACTCCACTGCCCAGGAACGATAAAGCCAGGCCCTGTGCCGCCCCGTCCACCCAGCAGTCAAGGGGTATAAGGAAGGAGGACAATCCTTGTTCCTGCACCCAAGGTCAGGCCTGACCAAGGGGGACAAGCACTCAGGGTCGGACAGGACTGGCATTTTAGTGCCCAAAGTGTGTGGCATATGTTTGCCCTAGTGCATTAGCTGGCAGCCCCAGGGCTCTGTCCCAAAGCCGTGGAGGGGCAGGGAGGTGAGGCCCCAGAGAAGGGGCTGAGAGACCCAGAGCTGGTCCCCGCTGATGCTGAGGGGTCCCCGCTGACCCCAGACAGGACTGAGCAGGAGGCAGTGGTGGAGAGCGGGCCAGGAGTGTCTGTCTGCAGGACTTGGAAAGACATGGGTTGGGGAGGTGAGGAGAAAGCCCCCACCGTGTTGCCAAGGCTCCAGGCGTAAAAAAAGAAAGAAAGAAAAATGCAGCGACACTGCTCATCTGCCCTTGAGATGACCCCTGGCCCAGCCCAGTGAGGTGGGAGGGAGAAATAAGCAATAGGGTCCCCACAGGGCACTGTGTCTGGGCTGCTGGGCACCATCCATGAGTTCTCTGCAGCCCAGGCTGGCTGGGGTGTCAGAAACTAATTTCTTTTTCTTTTTTTTAATGTTTTTATTCATCTCAGAGAGAGAGAGAGAGAAACATCAATGATGAGAGAGAAGCATTGCTCAGCTGCCTCCTGCACGCCCCCTCCTGGGGTTCAAGCCCACAACCCAGGCTTGTGCCCTAAGACTCCAACCCTGACCTCCTGGTTCCTAGGTCAATGCTCAAGCACTGAGCCGCGCCAGCTGGGTGAGAAACTCACTTTTCAACAATGTTTATTGGGTTTGCTGGTTATCTAAAGCACGTGTGCTCACAGTAGCTATTTCAAGTTTACAAACAAGTATAAACAAACAAGGAAGTAGCCACACGGCGTCCGACCACCTGCCCTACGTCACCTAATGCCACGCCAGTGGCCGTCTTCCCGCCCTGCATCTCCACCCCGCCGTCCAAGTGGGCAGAATCAGGGCACAGCCACTTGGTTTTAATGTCATGGGTTATTCTTGCCTTTTTCTCTTTATGTGGGGGCTCCCTTTTCCCCTCCTCTGTGGTCCCCACAACTCCTAATAACCTTCCATAATTGCTGTGCATTTCCCCAAGTGACAAGAGTGGAGAGAAACGGGGTGTGTGTGTGTGTGGGGGGGTCGTCCCCGGCAGCAGGACCGCACCAGTTAGGGAGTTAGGGGCCAGATCAGGCTACGATGAGGTCAGGAGGCAGGTTAGGGGTCAGGGTGCCAGCGGAAGATTCCGCAGGGCTTTGAGCTGTTCGTCAGCCACACTCAGATGCAGGGCAGGCGCAGTTGGATTTGAGCAAGTTGGAGTTTTGCCCAAAAGTATGATGAAGGAAGAAGGGAGGGACCATGGAGTCCAGGTGTGTGCAAGGGTGACTATGAGGCTGGGTGGGAAGTCCGAACTGGGGAGGAGAGGGAGGGAGGAGGAGGTGGAGGGGGTGGAAGGTGACAGGATCGCTGGCCTTGGGCCTGGGGGGCCGGGGGGGGGGCCTGCAGGAGGTTTGGAGTCCGGTCCCAGAGTGAGTGAGCTGGCCAGAGAGGGGCGCTTGGAGCTAGAACTGGGACTTCCCGGGACAGGTCTTTAAAGCGAAGGTGGCCCCTTCTCCCTCTGCTTCCCTCTGCTGGCAAGCGCCATGGACGTTGGAACAGAGGGAAGGAGCCTGGGCTGCCGGCCGCAGCCTGTCCGTGTGGCCGAGGAGGAGCCGTGTCCCTGTTGTTTGAAGGCGTTTCTGTGTCTAAAACCCGAACTGAGCGCCTGGCTTCAAGACAGACCTGAGAGGCGGGTTCCTCGGGCAGTGTGGCTGCAGAGGCATATTTTTGTTGTTTTTTGTTGTTGTTAATCCTCACCCGAGGATATTTTTCCCATTGATTTTTATTTTATTTTTTTATTTATTTAAAATATATATTTTAGCCCTAGCTGGTTTGGCTCGGTGGATAGAGAGTCTGCCTGTGGACTGGAGGGTCCTGGGTTCAATTCCGGCCAGGGGCACATGCCCTGGTTGTGAGCTCGGTCCCTGGTGGGGGGCGTGCAGGAGACAGCCGGTCAGTGATTCTCTCTCATCGTTGATGTTTGGATTTCTCTCTCCCTCTCCCTTCCTCTCTGAAATCAATAAAAATATATATATTTAAATATATATATGTGTATATATATATATATATATATAGAGAGAGAGAGAGAGAGAGAGAGAGAGAGAGAGAGGGAAGGGAAAGGAGAGATAGAAACATCAATGATGAGAGAATGATGAATCATTGATCAGCTCCTCCTGCACGCTCCCCCCCCCCCCCCCCCCGCCACTGGGGATGAAGCCCAAAACCCAGGCATGTGCCCTTGACCGGAATTGAACCCGACCCTTCAGTCCGAAGGCTGACCCTTTATCCACTGAGCCAAACCGGCCAGGGCCAGAGGAGTCCTTTTGTCAACATCTAATGGCTTTCATTTTCAAATGAAAACTGTTCCAGTTTCACTTCGTGGTGTTAAAGTGAAGGGGTGTCCGCAGAGGAGCAGCCTGCCAAGGGGGTGGTCCCAGTGCTGCAGCTGTGACCGGCGCCCTTCACCCTTGGGATGCGGGAAGGCCTGCGTGGGCCGCGGGGAGGAGCTGGCGGACAGGGGCTGCGCAGGCTCTGCTATTGTTAAAACACGGTAATTGAGTTGAACACAAAGTCTAGCAACTGATCTCCTTCCCCCTGGAGAGCGGGGTGCACAGTGCTGTCAGCACCCTGGACGGGCCCCAGTGGGAGCGCTTGACTCCTGCTCCTGTTTGAAGCGATGCTGCCTTTGGGTGGTGGCCCAAAGCCCTGACGTGTTGCTGGGCTTCTCTCCCGGGGAGCGCTGGCCGCTCACACAGCAGATGTGGTGAACTGGTTAGGGCACGCCTTGCTTGCCTCCACTCGGTCATCTTTGTATGAACCCAATGCGACGTGGTGGGTTGTGTTTATTTTATTTTTTTTTTGTCTTTTTGGGGTTTTTCTTCCTTTTTCTTTTTCTTTTTCTTTTATTTTAGTAAATCATTACCCTGGGATACCTTTCCATTGATTTTATTTTTAGAGAGAGTCAGAGGGAGTGGGAAAGTCGAGAGAGAAACATTGATGTGAGAGAGACACATAGATTAGATTAGTTGCCACTCGCACGCCCTGACCAGGGCCAGGGGTTGAGCCTGTAACCGACGTACATGCCCTTGACCAGACCCTAACCCGGGACCGTCAGTCTGCAGGTCGATACTCTATTCACTGGGCCAAACTGGCTAGGGCTCTTTCTAGTCTTTTTTTTTTTCTAAATATATTTTATTGATTTTTTTACAGAGAGGAAGGGAGAGGGATAGAGAGCTAGAAACATCGATGAGGGAGAAACATCGATCAGCTGCCTCCTGCACACCTCCCACTGGGGATGTGCCCGCAACCAAGGTACATGCCCTTGACCAGAATCGAACCTGGGACCTTTCAGTCCGCAAGCCGACGCTCTATCCACTGAGCCAAACCGGTTTCGGCTCTTTCTAGTCTTTTTAAAACAGTTTTTAGCTGATGCTCACGAAGAGCAGTGAGTACCTGAGCCAGGCCGCTCACGAGAGGAAAGCCCGTCTGAGAAGGAGCGGGGTCCTTGCACCCGGCGCCTCTGCTGGACCCTGACGCAGCAACGCCTGCGCTGTGCCCTCCGGGGTTCCAGATGGCGGCCGCCAGTGCCACGCCTGTGAAGGTAGCTTATCTTGTACCTGCTTTGTGATACACGGTAGTGGCCATGCTTTATCCCAGCTATTTTTAATGACGTTATTCTAGAATTATTTTCTTCCCAGATGATGATGGAGAAGCTAATTTTTATTTTATTTTTTTTAAATCTTCACCTGAGGATATTTTCCCATAGATTTTTTTTTAATTTTTTTAGAGGGAGTGGAAGGTAGGGGCAGAGACAGAGAGAGAGAGAGAAACACCGATGTGAGAGAGACACACCCTAACCAGGGCTGGGAGCCTACAACCGAGATTCGTGACTGGAATCGAACCTGGGACCCTTCAGTCTGCAGGCAGACGCTCTAACCAATTAGCCAAACTGGCCAGGGCAAGAAGCTAATTGTTAAAAATGGTGCCTGGCCCAACGGTGCTCGCCCTCCAGGGAGCAGGCCTGGCCTTCCCCCCCCCAACCCTCCACACCCCCTGCCCCAGATTCATTATCTCTGCCTTTCTCCTAGGCCCCAAGGGCCCTTCTGTGATGTTCTAAATAAACTTTCTCTTAGCATTTGCAAAAAATAATAAATGGTGCCAGGCCCTGGCCAGTGTGGCTCAGTGGATAGAGCATCAGCCTGTGGACTGAAGGGTCCCAGGTTCGATTGCGGTCAAGGGCACGTACCTTGGTCGCTGGCTCAATCCCCGGCCCGTTCAGGTCATGTGCAGAGGCAACTAATCAATGTTTCTCTTTCTCTGTCTCTCCCCCGCCCTTCCACTCTCTCTGAAAATCAATGGGAGAATGTCCTTGGGTGAGGATTAACAAAAAAAAAAAAGAGAAAGAGAGAGAGAGAAAGAGAAAGAAAGAAAAAAGGCCCCACAACAGTAATAGAACTTTGCGGTTTTCTGGGGATTTTTTTCTTTTTGAAAAAAAAATTTTTTTTTTATTGATTTGGGCCAGGGCATTAAGGCATTTTATTTTTATTTATTTACTTTTTAAATATATTTGTATTGATTTCAGAGAAGAAGGGAGAAGGAGAGAGAAAGAGAGAAACATCAATGATGAGAGAGAATTGTTGAATGGCTGCCTCCTGCACGCCCCATACTGAGGAGTGAGCCCGCAACCTGGGAATCGAACCATGACCTCCTGGGTCATACATAGGTCGACACTCAATCACTGAGCCACGCCGGCCGGGCTGAAGGCATTTTCTTATGTTTTATTCTAGAGAAGTAATGGTCCTATCACTTGCACTTAGGTGCATGATCATTTTGAGCTGCCATTTGTTGGTTGTCTATGTTGTGAGGCAGGTGTCAAGGGTCACTCAGTATAGTCGGAAGCCGTTTCCCATTATGTCCACACCCAGGTCGCAGTTCGACTCAGGTCAGTTGGGCACATAACTGGGGCGTGGGCTGGGTCCACGGTGGGAGCCATGCAGGGGGCAGCGATCAGTGATTCTCACCATCGATGTTTCTCTCTCTCTCCCTCCGCCTCCTTCTCTGAGATCAATACAAATATTTAAAAAAATAATAAAAAAGAAAGTAATACAAGAGGGAGGCAGAAGCGAGGACACCGAGCCACGCCGGCCAGGCCGCAAGCTGCCTTTGGGAGCTGGACAAGGCAAGAGCATGAACTCTGCCCGAGAGCCTCCAGAAGAGAGCGCGGCCCGGGGAGACCTCGGAGTCAGCCAGCCAGACCTGTGCCCTACTTCGGACCCACAGCGCTGTGGGAGGACAAGGCGGCGTGGTTTGCAGCCTCTCCGTGTGTGAGACTGTGTTCCAGAAGCAAATAACTCGGATGCCCCCATGGAGCCAGAGAGGCCCTGGAGCTCTGTGGGGCAATCCTGCCGCTTGGCCTTGTTGTTTATACTCGCGCCAATCCCCAGGCTTCCCAGCACCGTAGCTCTATAATCGTCTTGACATATGGTGCTGGCTGACCCCCCGCTGCTGCTGCTGCTTCTTCAAGTTTGTTGGGGAAGTTTCTGATGTTCTTTGATGAACAGATGTTCTTAGTTCCAGTACAATTTGTCACTCTTTCCGTTGACAGCTGATGTGCTGTTGTTGTTTTTCTACTGTCCTTTTAGAGAAATCTTCTCTGGCCGAAGGTCAGGAGGGTATTCCTGCCCAGCCAGCGTGGCTCAGTGGTTGAGCGTCGACCTATGAACCAGGCGGTCATGGTTAGATTCCCGGACAGGGCACATGCCCAGGTTACAGGCTCAATCCCCAGTGGGGAGCATGCAGGAGGCAGCTGATCCATGACTCTCTCTCATCATTGATGTTTCTGTCTCTCTCTTCCTCTCCCTTCCTCTCTGAAATCAATAAAAAAGAAAGAAAAGAGAGAAGGGTATTCACTCATATCTTCTACAAAAAGAGGGATTTTCTTTTACTGTTTAAGACTTGTTCCATCTATTGATTTCAGAGAGAAAGGGAGAGGGATGGAGAGGTAGAAACATCAATGATGAGAGAGAATCATTGATTGGCTGCCTCCTGCACCCCCTACTGAGGATCGAGCCCGCAACCCAGGCATGTGCCCTTGCTTGGAATTGAACCCGGGACCCTTCAGTCCACAGGCCGACGCTCTATCCACTGAGCCAAACCTGCTAGGGCCCAGCTTCAATGTTTTACCCTACACAAAGCCCAGCACCTCCCCAGGCCTCCACGTTCAGGAGTCTTTCCTTCCCCAACCTGTGTGCCTCTCTGTCATGCACCAAAGTTCCATCATGTGTGAGTCTGGGCCTGGACACTCTGTGTTCTCTTTCTCAGCTGTTCCCTGTACCAGTACCCACTCCCGGTCCCTCTGATCGGAGGCACAGGCTCCCTGCAGCTCGAGGTCCCTGCATGAGGCCCTGGCCAGTCAGTGGGTTCACCTGGCCTTCTTCTGGGTGAAATTTGCAAAGGTGGGATGTTCTGGCTGTGACCGGTGAGGACCATCGTCTCCTTCCTCACTGCTGGCCCCTCTGGTTCGCACCCACCAGGCCGAATCCTGCTGGGGCTCCCTGAACGTCCGGGTGTCTAAGTCAGCATTTTTGTCAACTTTGGATAAACTCTGGCCATTATTTTGGCCAATATTTTTTTCCTGTCCGGTTCCTACCTTTCTTTCTCAGGCTTCTACACACATGTGAACCCGGTAAATCTTGTCTGTCAGGTGCCTGAGACTACTACTTGGACATTTGCCTCTCTGTTCTTCAGACCGGATAACCCCCGTTGGTAAGTTCATCGGCTCTTTCTCCTGTCACCTTCGATTTTGTCATTTGTGTACTTTTCATTTCTAGAATTTTTATTTTATTATTTTTTTTAAAGATATATGTATAATTTTTATTGCCCTAGACAGTTTGGCTCAGTGGATAGAGCATCGGCCTGGGGACTGAAGGGTCCCAGGTTCGATTCTGGCCAAGGTCCAGTACCTCGGTTGCAAGCTCCTCCCCGCCCTGGCGGGGGCTCGGGCAAGAGGCGACCTATTGATGTGTTTCTCTCACGTCGATGTTTCTCTCTGTCTTTCCCTCTCTCTTCCACTCTCTAAAAATCAATGGAAAAATATCCTTCAGTGAGGATTCTAAAAAATATACATAGATATTATTTATTTCCAAGAGGAAGGCAGAGGGAGAGAGAGATAGAAACATCAATGGTGAGAGATTGGCTGCTTCCTGCACACACCACTCAGGGAATTGAGCCCGCAACCCCGGGCATGTGCCCTGATGGGGAATCGAACTGTGACCTCCTCGGTCATAGGTCAATGCTCGACCACTGAGCCACGCGGCCAGGCCAGGTTTTCTTTTTAAAGGAGACCTGTCTGTACCTGGCCACGCCTGGGATTGAGTTGGTGACAGTGGACCAGTGTACGCTTCTTAGTTTTGACACAGCCACTCTGGACGAGGGGAGCTGGCACGAGGGGAGACAGGTGGAGGGAACTCTGTGAGCTTCCAGTCTTTCCTGTGGATGTGAAGTTATTCCAATAAAAAGAACGGAAGGGTCCATCTGGCGTGGGGAGTGAGTGCGGAGCGGGGCGGAGAGGGCGGCTTCCTGTGCTGTGTGGCTGCTGCCAGTCAGTCCCTGGCTGGGATGGCGGAGCCTGTTACCAGTACAGAGCGGAAGAGGTTCCTGGTGCTCCCCAGGCTTACCAGCGCGTCCAGCTTGCGGCCGGCCCAGGGCTCAGACAGGACTATTTTTTAAAATCTATATATTTATTGATTTCAGAGAGGAAGGGAGAGATAGAAACATCAGTGATGAGAGAGCATGATCGGTCCGTTGCCTCCTGCACACCCCCCACTAGGGATCAGCGGCAACCCAGGCCTGTGCCCTCACTGGGAATAGAACGGTGACCTCCTGGTTCATAGGTCGATGCTCAACCCCTGAGCCACGCCAACCGGGCAGGAAGGACTATTTTTTCTTTCTGCCTTTCTGGATTTTAATTTCCTGCAATTTTCATAATTGGAAAAGAAGTGTTACTTTAGCACAAAAACGACGTTTCTTTAGCCAAAGCCTGGGTGCGTGGGCAGCGCTGGACGCGAGCCCTGCCCTGGGTGGTCCCCGACCTGGAGCAGTCCCCGGAGGAGGGTGGGGGCGGCCTGGCGGATGGCGCCTGTCTCCGCTGCCCTGGATCCTCGGGCATCGCTTCCGCTGCCCTGGGTCCTCGGGCATCGCTTCCCTCCTGCGGAGGGAACCCGGAGCTCCCCGAGGATGCGGGGAAAAGAGCGGCAGACCTGGGCGGGGCGGGGCCGGGAGGAGGGCGGGGCTTCGTGGCGCGAGGCCAATGCGGCGGGCGGGGCCGTGGGCGGAGCTGTGACAGGGGCGGGGCCAAGGGCGGACTGGGCGGATTGGGCGGGGGCGGGGCCAGGGCGGGGGCGGGGCTCCGGGAGGTCTCTAACCTCCGGCCCCGAGGCCAGGCGGAGCCTCCTTCCACATCCTCCCCAGAACTCGCGAGCGCAACTGCCCCGGCCGCGCCGAGCTGCTAGGCTCCCGCAGCCGCCTTCCCCGGGCTTCTCTGGCGCGTGGTGCAGGGAGCGCAGCTGGGCAGGTGCGAGCGCGCGCCCTCGGAGGCGGGCTCCGACCCCCGCAGCTCTTCCCTCCCCGCAGCCAGTGACCTCACTTACATGACAGACGCCTGGTAAGAGAGGTGCGGGCTGGACTGCGCCTCCCGGGAGATGTGTTCAAGTCCCAACTTGCTGCTTGTGAAGGCGGCCTTATTTGGGAAGCGCCTTTGCAGGGGACCCACCGAGGGAGGGGGAGGTCGTTAGGTGGGCCCTAATCCCGTAACCGGTGTCCTCATAAGAGAACACAGAGGCCGGCGATGGCACAGGGAGAAGCCCGGTGAAGACGGAGCTGGGCCTGGAGCGATGCTGACACCAGGGACTGCCGTGCACTCCAGAGGCTGGGAAGAGGCAGGGAGGGTGGCCCCGCAGACACCACACTGGGAGGCATTGTTTTGTGGCGCTTTAACAATGGCCCAAAGGATCAGCGCAGCGGGAACCGGAGCTGGGAGCCTGGCAGGCCAGCTCCAGGCAGCATGAGAGAAACACGGGCTGTGACTGCCACCCAGGGAACTCAGCCAGCCTGGAAGGGGGTCAAGGGAGAAAGTGACGTCACAGCTAAGGCCTGGCCTGGGGAGGGGAGTCATGCAGTTCAGCACCTGCCCAGGTGGGTGTGCGTGGCTGTCCGAAGGGTGAGGTCCAGTGCGGCGTCAGCTCCGGGGGGCCCAGCTGGGCTGGAGAGACAGCGCTGGACGTCCGCCCACTCCTGAAGTCCATCATGAGGCTGGCTGAGGAGTGGGGTTTGTGTGAAGGGCACTGGGAGACCTAGCAGGTGGGTAACGTGGTCAATTTGTGCTTTAAAAAAATCCCCCTGGATGAGGACAATTATGTGATACCTTAATCAATAAAGAAATTTAAAAAATAAAAATAAATAAAAAATAAAAAAATCCCCCTGGCCCAGCCAGCGTGGCTCAGTGGTTGAGTAGCCACCTATGAACCAGGAGGTCACTGCACATGCCTGGGTTGCAGGCTCGACCCCCAGTAGAGGGCGTGCAGGAGGCAGTTGGTCAATGATTCTCTCTCATCATCGATGTTTCTATTTCTCTCTCCCTCTCTTTTCCTCTCTGAAATCAATAATTATATATATATATATACATATATATATATATATATGTATATATATATACACACACACACACACACACACACACACATATATATGCATGATCCCCTGGCCTATGGGGATCAGGCCGAAAGCAGCTCTCCGACATCCCCTGAGGGGGTCCAGGATTGCGAGAGGGTGCAGGCCAGGCCAAGGGACCCCACCAGTGCATGACTGGGACCCGGGAGGGACCGTGGGAGGGCTCCAGGACATGTCATGCCCTTCTCGCCCAGTCCCCATCGGCCAGACCCCAGCAGCAAGCTAACCTACCGGTTGGAGCATCTGCCCCCTGGTGGTCAGTGCGTGTCATAGTGACTGGTTGAACAGTGGAATGAAGGGTTGGACACTTAGCATATTAGGCTTTTATTATATAGGAGATACATATATATGAATTTCCTTTAAAAAAATCCCCCTGGGATGAAACCGGTTTGGCTCAGTGGATAGAGCGTCGGCCTGCAGACTGAAAGGTCCCAGGTTCGATTCCGGTCAAGGGCATGTACCTTGGTTGCGGGCACATCCCCAGTAGGGGTTGTGCAAGAGGCAGCTGATCGATGTTTCTCTATCATCAATGTTTCTAACTCTCTATCCCTCTCTCTGCCTCTCTGTAAAAAATCAATAAAATATATTTAAAAAAAAATCCCCCTGGCTGGCTGCAG
The DNA here is from genome assembly GCF_951640355.1 of Cnephaeus nilssonii. NCBI lineage: Eukaryota > Metazoa > Chordata > Mammalia > Chiroptera > Vespertilionidae > Cnephaeus > Cnephaeus nilssonii. The sequence continues at coordinate 117,369,968 of NC_137072.1, read as the reverse complement.
AGAATGGACTGTAGGGGAAGAAAGTGGGGCAGGAGAACAGTGAGGAGAAAGCTGCCCCTAATTCCAAGGAGGAAGTTGAACTAAGGCCATGGTGGGGGAGGGGGGCGGGTGCTGCAGGGCAGCAGGGAGACAAAGAGAGGAGAGTTAGGCTGGCTGGAGTGGAATTGCCAGGAAGCAGACTTTGTGGGGAAGATGGGTCTGTAGTGCCCCAGGACTGGACCCTGGTCCTGGGCTGTGCTTTGCTCCTGGAGGTGACCCCTGAGACTGATGACAGGCACCTAAGGGCCAGCCCCAAGGCAGGCGGAAAGGCTCGGCGGGCAGAGCGGGTGGGCTCAGGCCTCTCACCAGGACTTGGGGAGGGGCTAGCAGCGTTTCAGTCTGCACCTCTGTCTCCCTAGAGTCAAGAGGGCTCAACTAGAGGGGTGGCCCATGTGACCTGAGGGCCTTGCCATGCTGCTTGCTGGCTCCTGGGGGCCACCCCAGGGACTGACGTGGTCCTTGTGCTGGGTGGGAGCTGAGGTAGGGCCTGGCCTTGGGAAAGGCCAGCTTCAAGCCTGGACAGTGGTCAGGACTGGGAAGGGGCTGCCGGAAGGGCTGGGGCTGGGAGCCCCCCACCCCCACTGCTGGGTCTGGGCTTGCCCTGGGCTGGAGGGCGGGGCCTCCTTTCCCCCCTCTGTTGGAGGCAGGGCCACGGGGGGCATGGGAGGAGGGGCGGCTTGAGACTGCTGGTTTTCACTTGGAGGCCCTCTTTATTTGGCCAGGGATGGAGAAAGGCTGAGGTCAGAGTGCACGCATCCCCATGGAAACAGCAATGAGCCTGGCCCCTGGGGGACCCTGGCCCGGGTGGGGGATGGGCAGGCCAAGCTGGAGCTTGGGGGGCTCCTTCAGTGAAGGGGGCTGACACTTGCCTTTGGCAGCAGCTCTTACAGGGGGGTCTGGGCCCTGAACTGCAGAACCTGTGGCAGAAAGGAGCAGGGAGACGGAACTGGCCCCAGCAGGACCACAGAAAGGAAGCGGGAACTCCCAGGGAGCGTGGCTGTGCCTCCTCGAGCTGTCGGCCCCCCCGTGGGCGGTCAGTGGACAGTGGGCAGCTGCAGACGTGAGGCTGTGGGGCCGGCTGCAGAGCCGGTGGGCAGGTCTGGGGCACCCTGGTCCTGAATGCCTTGCTCAGCTCAGCCTCAGCCTGAGAGGCGGGTTGCAGGGCGTGGGGGTGGGGGGCAGCAGGTGGGAGCCAAGATGGACGGCCACTGAACCCCAACGGTCGGAGCAGGGCAGCCCTCGCCCTCTGAAAGGCCTCCTGTCTGTCTGTGGTTGCTACTTCATGTTGAGACTGGATTCTTAGTCCCTCCAGTGGCTGCAATTGCCTCCCTCCGAGCACGGAGTTTTCGTTTAGGGAAGTGATGCGTCTCAAAGAGACCAAAACCAGGTTCAGGCCCAGCTGCTGCCACGCTTGAGTGCCCTGCACACCTCTGGGCCGGCCGGGCTCGAGGCTCCGCCGTTCCTGGCCCTCACCCACCTGCCTGAGGCCTGCTCTCCAAGAACCACTGTCCTCCCCGCCCACCCCGCAGCGGCGGCTGCCCAGGCTCTCGGAACTTCCCGAGTTGTGCGCCCGCCTGCAGGAGCCGCACAGCTGAGCGCATCCGAGGAACCGCACCTGCATAGGACCTCCGGGTCCAGGAATCTACCTTCCGGCTTCCTGCCGTCCATCCAGCAAGGCCCCTGGGGCGTGTAGGGCCGGGGGCTGTCCCGCCTGCCAGACTTGCTGAAAGGACCTCAGAACCTCCAGGAGACAGCCAGCTGGGTTCAGGGAGGCCCACGCCGGGCGGGAAAATAGCCTTCCTCAAGAAAATACAAACACACACTTGCATGTTTTGAATAATTTTACATGTTGAGCCCGACCAGCGTGGCTCAGTGGTGGAGTGTCGACCTATGAACCAGGAGGTCATGGTTTGATTCCTGGTCAAGGGCACATGTGTGGGTTGGGGGCTCGATCCCATGTGGAGCGTGCAGAAGGCAGCCGATCAATGATTCTCATCATTGATGTTTCTCTCTCTCTCCCCCTTCCTCTCTGAAATCAATATATTTAAAAATTTGCATGTTGATTGCACTATTCTAAGATTTTTTTTTTTCTGGGAAAGTAGTCTTCATTCCTAACCTGTGAAATAAAATGAGATGCCTTGGTGTTTATCTTGTACTGCAGGGACTTAAAAGGTGCTCTCGGGTGGCCATACATTTTCTTGTGCTGCAGAGGGCACCCAGCCTCCCACGGCTGGAGGGACATGACAAGATGCAAATGTGAAGGGGCCACAGCCCAGCTAGCCGCCTTCCAGGGCGCCCAGTGGCGAGGGTGTCTCTTCTGGGGGCTCAGGACCCGCAGCACCCTGCAAGGTTGCACACACAGCAGGGCCTCACCCTATAGTTTCCAGACAGAAGGGCGAACAATTCCATCATCCCCGTCAGCTGGGAACCCTGGATCACCCCTGCTGGGGGGTGGGGGGGAAGCAGCTGAAGCTGGCAGCTGGCCAAGGGGGTAGTCTGAGCGCCAACTTCCCTTTGGTGAGTGCACGGGCAGAGCTGACCAGGCCTTTGTACCCCAGCCCTCCCGTCGGCGGATGTGGCCGGTCCACGGACGGGCGAGCCTGGCGGGGAGACGGCGCTCTGCAACGGAGGCAGACCCCGGAGAGCCGGCAGCTGGAGGCCGGGTAGGAAACCCCGGGGCGAATCTCCGTGTCCGTCCTCACCAGCCAAAGCGATCTTTCCCAAGCTGGACTCTGACCAGAGGCTTACACTCCCGGGCCTGGGCCCCACCCCAGCCGCGCTAGGATGGCACCTCCCCCAGCAACGGCAGGCGCTGCGATCCCTGACTCCGAACGCGGTCCCCGCTGCACCAGCTCCAGGCCAGCCCGGAGCCGGGCAGGCGGGCGGGCGGGCGGGCAGGCGGACCCCACGCCCTGCAGAGATTCCGCAGGAAGACGCACCGCCGCGGGGCCGGCCCGTCCCCCCATTCCTGGGGCTGGAGTGACCCTCACCACCGAGTCTGTACTGCAGGGCTCAGGGGCGCCGGCGTGGGGGGCTCTGCAGCCCCGGGAGCCCCACGCTGCCCGGCGAGGTCCCCGCGGGCAGGCAGAGGAGCCCGCCGCCTTCTTCCCGCCCCGCGGCCCGGGCGCCTCCCGCGCGTGGCGGTGCGAGCGCAGGGCGCGGGGCGGGCGGGGAGCGAGCGCCGCGGGCAGCGATTGGACGCGCGGCCGTGACGTCAGCACGCGCCGCTCGCGCCGCCGCAGCCTCAGGCGCCGAGCTCTCCGTTCCGCCGCCGCCTGGCGCGCGCCCGGCCGAGAAGCGGGAGCGGGGCGCGCTCGGCGCTGGTCTGAGGCGGCTCGCGGGTCCCGCGGCCCCGGCCCCCCGGCCCCGCGCGACCCCGTCCGCGGCCGCCGCCCCGCCCCGCTCGCCCGGCGCGGATTTGAACCGCCCGGCCGCGGCCCGCGAGCGCGGCAGCCAATCAGCGGCGCGCACTTTCCCGCGGCTTCTGCGGCGGCGGCGGCCCGGCGGCGGCGGCGGCGGGCGGGAGGCGCGGGGGCGGGGTCGGCGCCGCGCGCGGAAAGCCTGGGCCTGACCGGCCGCGCCCGCCGCCGCCCCCTGCCAGCCCGCGCCGCCCTCCCGCGCCCCCGGCCCGGCCCCCTCCCCGAGAGCCGCCGCCGAGCCGAGTGCCGCGCCCCGAGAGCCTCCGCCGCCGGAGGATGCGACGCACCACAGGTCACTGGGGCGGCCGCGGGCCGAGGGCGGGGCGGGGGCCGGGCCGGGCCGGGGGCGCGGGCGGCGGTAACGGGGCGGCGGGCGCGGCCATGTTGGGCCTCCGGCGGCTGCACCTGTGCCGCCTGCGGGCCGGGCGGCCTTTGTTCGCGGCGGCGCCGAGCGGCCGGCCGGTCTTTGTGAGGCGCGGGCCGGGCCGGGGCCGGGCAGTGGGAGGGGCGCGCCGGGCGGCGGGAGGCGCTTTTTGTCTGCGGTGGGTCCCGGGGACGCGGGCGGGCGCCGGCCGGCCGGCCGTTGGTCCGCGCGGGCGCCCGGAACCGGACCGGGCCCGGCAGGTGGCGGCGGGGGGCCGGCGTGGGGACCCGCTGGGCTGGGGGCGCTCGTCGCTCCAGGCCCCGCCCGGAGCTGCCGGTTCCCCCCGGTCCTCGGGCGGACGGGGGGCCCTGAGGCCTCGGGACGCCAGAGACGTCCGGTCCGCACGCCGGCCGGCGCCGCTCGGCATTTAAAACGCGCTGGTCCCGCCCGTGGGGAGAGGAAGGCGGCCCGCGGCCGCCCGAGCCTCGTCTCCCGGGCCCTGGACGCCGACAGCCGCAGGTTTGACATTTAAGTTGAAACTTAGTGTCGCGGGCAGGTAGTTGGCGCCGGGGGTTAACCGAGCCCGGCCCCGCGGCCGGCGCCTCGGGCGCGTTCGGAGCCGGTTAGGGAAGTTCCGCGCTGACAGCCGCGCGCCGCAGGCGGAGGCCTTGACTTTTAAAAGCGTTAAACGCCAAGATGTCTGTCGGTCCCGATCGCTAACCCAGTTACAGACCTCCCGCGGGGCGGCCCTGCCAGGTATTCTGCAGGAGGTTATCCAGAGGGAGAGAGCCGCCCCGTTCCCGCGGCCGGGGCTGTAACTCCTTTCTTTTCCAAAACGGTTTAAATGGCTGGTTAGCATTCGGGCGCGGGCAGCCGCCGAGTTAGAGAAGCCGGCGCTCCGAGCGCCAAGGGCCGCAGGCGGGGAGCAGCCGGCGGGAGCGCAGGGGCCTCCCCCTGCCCACACCCGCGGTTCAAATCTAAACTGCCGGCTGGAGCGAGGAGGACTCATGCCGCAAGCACGACGCCTTTGACTCATTTCCTTTCCTTTTCTTCCATCTTCTCAGACGCCCTGCAGCCTTTGGGTAGGGGCCTGTGGTTGCTAACGACAGGGCTCCCGCCACATGGCTGTGAGTGTGTGAGGGACTCCCCTCTCCTGTGCAAACAGCCCCCTCCTGCCGCCCCTGCACGAGGCGGCCGGTCCCAGGGGGGGAGCATCAGACGAGGCATGTCACCAGCCCCAAGGCACGACGGGCAGTTTACCCTGTGTGGATGTGTAGGCCACCACACCGTGAAACTGGTGGAGCCGTACAGAGTAAAGCAAGGTAAACGGTGCAGGTGTGGCTGCGAGGCCCAGGTGTTTTTATGCATCCGATTGACGGAGCCACACCGCGAGGACGCAGGTGAAGAGGGTCAGGATTTCGGGGTCCGAGGCCCTGCGCTTGGCTTCCGCCTAGCCGACCTCCTCTCACCAGTAGCTCAGCCTCGAAAGGCTTACTCAAATCGCAGTGTAAACTAAAACTGATTAGCTGCTTCCTCTTTTATGGTTTGATGCCTCAGTGTGAAACGTGTACAAGTAGGTGGAATTAGATTTCTGGTGAGAAGACAGAAAACACTGACACAACGTGTGGGAGGTGAGATGTAGGATTCTTGTGCCCAGGCATGGAGAAAAGGGTGTGCTAACCCCCTCCCAGGAATTCATAACCCACATTCATGTTCGCTGCCCGTGTCGTCCGGACAAGTAATCTGCCCAGTAACCGCTTTGATGGCAGGAACTGGAGATCCAGGCTTCATGCTCATGTTGGTATAGGGGCTGTTGGCTTTTGTGTGGTGGACTGCTTGACTGTAGCACGTATGCAGGTTTTTTTGTTAATCCTCACCCGAGGATATTTTTCCATTGATTTTTAGAGAGAGTGGAAGTGAGGGGGAGAGACAGAGAAAAACATCTATGTGAGAGAGACACATTGATTGGTCGCCTCGAGCATGCCCCCTGACCAGGGCCAGGAATGGAGCCTGCAGTCAAGGTAGGTGCCCTTGACTGGAATCGAACCCAGGACCCTTCAGTCCATGGGCTGATGCTCTATCCACTGAGCCACACTGGCCAGGGCAAATGCATGCAGTTTTGAACAAGCATCTTCGTTGTCTGAGCCTCTCTCCTCTTGATGGACTCCAGGAAGTGTGTCCTTGCTTGCACACACGTGCTGCCCTGTGGACTCCAGGCCTTGGTGTAGACTGTGTTGGTTGTGGACTGCTGCTTGTCCTCCCTTTCTGAGGACAGATACCCAGCCCCCCCTTTTTAAAATATATTTTTATTGGTTTCAGAGAGGAAGGGAGAGGGAGAAACAGAGAGAAACATCAATGATGAAAGAGAATCATTGATCAGCTGTCTCCTGCACACCCCCTACTGGGGTTGAGCCCGCAACCTGGGCATGTGCCCTGACCGGAATCGAACCCGGGACCCTTCAATCCACAGGCCGATGCTCTATCCATTGAGCCACACCAGCTAGGGCCAGCCTTTTAGTGGCTGTCTGTGACCTCCCCCCCTTGACTGCGCTCTTGGCAGTAGGAAGGTGCAGAGTCCCGGCTGTGCCCTCATGGCAGGCACTCAGTAGAGGCTGCATCAGTGGGCATGGGACACAGGATAAATACACTGCCAGCATCTGGCCTGTTGGCCTCTCTTTTTCGTCAGTCATGTTGGAGCGGAAAGGGACCCTCTGGAAGAAGCGGGGTATGGACAGTAAGGGGCTAGCCGGCGGTCACCCTCCTGTGTCGGGAAGCCAGGACCGTGTTTGCCTCTTTTCCTTCTTCTCTTCTCAGCGTAGCTAACCAATGTTAATTACGAAACTTACAACAGTAGGCAGCCCTGTAACTACCTAAGCGGAAGCAAGCAGTGATGTTTCCCCTGCTCCCCTAGGTCCCTGGGCAGGTAAGAGCATAAAGTCTACCGAGCTCAAGAGCCAGAGGGACGAGGATGTTCCAGAGGATTCGGCTCATGCTTCCCAAACTGTCTGCACCATTTGTTAATTTCTTTTTCAGGAAAGGTTATTTACAGTAAGCACTCTGGGGAGAAAAAGGCTTAAGCTGGTTACCCCCAGGACTCATTCACATTTTGCCGCTGTCTATTGGTTGCAGTAGACAAAAAGCAGCTGATTGGTCTGATGAATTTGGTTTGCTGGTTTTAAAACATCAAGACAGACCTCAGAGCAGTGTTGTTCTTGAGTCTGCCTTCCAAAGAGCAAACGGCCATGATGAGTTTTCAAAGCATCTTAGTGTCTGTAACACTTAGTGGTTCCAACAAAGACACAGGATGGACATTGCAGTGCTGGCCGGCGGAGTGCTGGCCTGCGCCGGGGCTGTGGAGCCTGTTTGTCCTGCCGGGAGGAGTGGGACCTCCGTGTTGTGTTGACCGGGATGTCGTGGGAAGTTTGTTAAGTGGTATATTTATGTCTGTTTCTCACATGCTGACCAGTTTTCCACGTGTCTTCGCTGCTGGTGTCGGAGGCCATCAGGTCAGAAAGCGTGTTTCTGCCTCCAGGTTTCCTCCTCAGTGAGCGCTGTACCTCCCTGGTCTCGCTAAGAGGCACAGGCGATCATGGGAGGCCACTCCTCAGGGATTCCGTTGCCCTTTGGGGTTCGAGACGAGGCTGTCACTGCGTGTCTTACTTCGCCCTCTCCTGGCCTCCCAGCTCACCTCTGCCTCCCGTGCTTCCGCTGGGGCCTTGGCATGGTCAGCTTGCCCCTCCCCCCACCCAACCCCTTGCAAGTGTGGGCGTGGCTGGCTTTTCCTGTTAGTTCCTTCTCATTGGTTCTCAGCTTGGACGCCTCTCCTAGAGAGCGCTCTGAGTCCCTGCCTGCTTGTCCCAGCCACCTTCAGCACGGCCATGCTCACTCTGCCCACAGCCACGTGGCCTCCGGCTGCGGGACTCTCCTGTGGACACTGCACGGCTTGCTCCTTGCTCAGGCGGCTTCCTTGCCCACCCCGCTGCCTCCGGGCACGCAGCCCTGCGTCAGCCCGTCCCCTGACGCTGTCCTCTGACGTGCCATGTGCTGCTCACCTGATGGCACGGAGGAGTCCGTGAGGCTTCGATTGCTGTCTCACCTCAGGACAGAGTGGTGCCCGAGGGACTGCCACTCACAGTGACTGTGAATGCAGGGCCCGGCCCCTGTGCCATGCTTCGTGTATAATACACCGCAGAAGGGTGTGGGTCACACGAGTGGTGAGAGCGTGCTTGCCTGGTGTGAGGTTGGAAAGGTGTCTCCTCCCCAGGGGCTGGCCACAGAGGCCAGAGGGGTGGCTCCTGGACCAGTGGCCTTCCCACGCACAGGGGCTGGGGTAGGAGGAGTGGGCAGATGCAAGAGGGTGGCATTGATGGGCTGGGGTCAGCGTAGGGTTCCAGATGGGGAGAGTGGGCCCCAGGGGTGCTGGGGTTCGCAGTCTGCGGGGTGGGAGTACAAAGTGCTGCTCTTGTCTCACTGTGGACCATGGAGAGGGAAGGTGGGTCCAGCTTCTCATCCACTTCGGTTCTTTCCCAAAAGCTCTGCTCTCACCTGTGGGCCGAGCAGTGCTGCGCTGTTTACCCAGGAGAGGAAGTCCTAGGGCCTAGGCCGAGCTCAGTGTGTGGTCCCGGCGTGCTGGTCCGGCTTCTCCCCTGCTGCAGCCGGTGAGGAGCGTGCTCTGTCCCCGGCTGTGCCTGTGTGGCGGGCGCTGCTGTGTTCCTGTCATCCCAACCTGGTCTCTGTGACACTGGCCCCGTGCGTGTGGGCTGCACTGTCTGTGTGACACTGGCCCCGTGCGTGTGGGCTGCACTGGTCTGTGTGATGCTGGGCCCGTGCGTGTGGGCTGCACTGGTCTCTGTGACGCTGGGCCCGTGCGTGTGGGCTGCACTGTCTGTGTGACGCTGGGCCCGTGCGTGTGGGCTGCACTGTCTGTGTGACGCTGGGCCCGTGCGTGTGGGCTGCACTGTCTGTGTGACGCTGGGCCCGTGCGTGTGGGCTGCACTGTCTGTGTGACGCTGGGCCCGTGCGTGTGGGCTGCACTGTCTGTGTGACGCTGGGCCCGTGCGTGTGGGCTGCACTGTCTGTGTGACGCTGGGCCCGTGCGTGTGGGCTGCACTGTCTGTGTGACGCTGGGCCCGTGCGTGTGGGCTGCACTGTCTGTGTGATGCTGGGCCCGTGCGTGTGGGCTGCACTGTCTGTGTGACGCTGGGCTCATGCGTGTGGGCTGCACTGTCTGTGTGACGCTGGGCCCGTGCGTGTGGGCTGCACTGGTCTGTGTGACGCTGGGCCCGTGCGTGTGGGCTGCACTGGTCTGTGTGACGCTGGGCCCGTGCGTGTGGGCTGCACTGTCTGTGTGACGCTGGGCCCGTGCGTGTGGGCTGCACTGTCTGTGTGACGCTGGGCCCGTGCGTGTGGGCTGCACTGTCTGTGTGACGCTGGGCCCGTGCGTGTGGGCTGCACTGTCTGTGTGACGCTGGGCTCATGCGTGTGGGCTGCACTGTCTGTGTGACGCTGGGCCCGTGCGTGTGGGCTGCACTGTCTGTGTGACGCTGGGCCCGTGCGTGTGGGCTGCACTGTCTGTGTGACGCTGGGCCCGTGCGTGTGGGCTGCACGGTCTGTGTGACGCTGGGCCCGTGCGTGTGGGCTGCACTGTCTGTGTGACGCTGGGCCCGTGCGTGTGGGCTGCACTGTCTGTGTGACGCTGGGCCCGTGCGTGTGGGCTGCACTGTCTGTGTGACGCTGGGCCCGTGCGTGTGGGCTGCACGGTCTGTGTGATGCTGGGCCCGTGCGTGTGGGCTGCACGGTCTGTGTGATGCTGGGCCCGTGCGTGTGGGCTGCACTGTCTGTGTGATGCTGGGCCCGTGCGTGTGGGCTGCACGGTCTGTGTGATGCTGGGCCCGTGCGTGTGGGCTGCACTGTCTGTGTGACGCTGGGCCCGTGCGTGTGGGCTGCACTGTCTGTGTGACGCTGGGCCCGTGCGTGTGGGCTGCACTGTCTGTGTGACGCTGGGCCCGTGCGTGTGGGCTGCACTGGTCTGTGTGACGCTGGGCCCGTGCGTGTGGGCTGCACTGTCTGTGTGACGCTGGGCCCGTGCGTGTGGGCTGCACTGTCTGTGTGACGCTGGGCCCGTGCGTGTGGGCTGCACGGTCTGTGTGACGCTGGGCCCGTGCGTGTGGGCTGCACGGTCTGTGTGACGCTGGGCCCGTGCGTGTGGGCTGCACGGTCTGTGTGACGCTGGGCCCGTGCGTGTGGGCTGCACGGTCTGTGTGACGCTGGGCCCGTGCGTGTGGGCTGCACGGTCTGTGTGACGCTGGGCCCGTGCGTGTGGGCTGCACGGTCTGTGTGACGCTGGGCCCGTGCGTGTGGGCTGCACGGTCTGTGTGACGCTGGGCCCGTGCGTGTGGGCTGCACTGTCTGTGTGACGCTGGGCCCGTGCGTGTGGGCTGCACTGTCTGTGTGACGCTGGGCCCGTGCGTGTGGGCTGCACTGTCTGTGTGACGCTGGGCCCGTGCGTGTGGGCTGCACTGTCTGTGTGACGCTGGGCCCGTGCGTGTGGGCTGCACTGTCTGTGACGCTGGGCCCGTGCGTGTGGGCTGCACTGTCTGTGTGACGCTGGGCCCGTGCGTGTGGGCTGCACTGTCTGTGTGACGCTGGGCCCGTGCGTGTGGGCTGCACTGTCTGTGTGACGCTGGGCCTGTCAGGCTGCGTTGTGCGGACTCGCTAGGTTGTGAGTTTCCAGGCGAGGACCCGCTGACTGTCTCCTGGGTCAGGCAGTGCCAGAGGCACTAAGTTAACAATGGAGGTAGCTTTTGAGTCTTCTGTTTTCCTAAAAGTTCTTATTTCATGAATAACGTTAATTCCTAGAATTCTAAGTTCAAAGATGCGTTGGAAGAAAGCGGCTTCTGTGTGCCTCTCCCACAAGATGTGCCGTCGGCGCCATCTGTGCGGCGCTGCTCCCCCTTAGCGGCTTTGAGCTGTGCCTCTTCCTCACCTCCTCGTCCTCCTCTCAGAGGAGACGGGATCCCAGAGGTGGTCAGTGAGACCCCAGCCCTGAGCTGTGGGTGGCAAGAGCTCCCGCAGGCCTGGCCTCCCTCTGACTCTGCCCTCGGGGACATGTTCACGGGAGGCTGTCCTGGAATAGGAGGTGGGCCATTGTGTGTGCGCAGGACAGTGCTGTCCAGTGGCCTACCCTCACTGGCTGTCAGCGTGTGCCAGGGCGGAGCAGGCCTGTGCCCGGGTCCTATGGGATTTACAGAACCAGTGTGCGGGGACAACAGGGAAGAGCCAGTGGACAAACCAGTGAAACAGCCTTGCCAAATAACGGAACCTGAATCTTATTGCCAACAACCCACTCACAGGACATACGGGAGAGAGGGGCACGCTCACCACTCGCTGCAGAATTGTCGCTGGCAGAGCAGACGCGGGAACCGAGACCAGGCTCGTCTCATCACCAGGGAAAGGGGTTGTGGGTGAGAGATCCCGCTCAGCACCCGCCAGGCAGCGGAGACCCGGCTGTATGCCGCTTGGGTCGCCACGGTGAGAAACTGGAACACGCACTAGGTTTGCTGTTACGGAGGTCTCCGTTTCGTAGCCGCCGTCGTGGTTGGTTGTGTTTGAGAAAAGAATTTGTCCCTTTTAGAGAAGCATACAGGTCCTTACCACCTGGGTTTGCTTCTGGGTCCGCGAGGAGAGCGGTGCGTGTGGCTGGGTCCGGACTGGCCTGGGCCGCTGGTGCCCTGTCCTCGGGGCTCGGCCAAGGCTGCCGACCGTCCTGTGCACTCAGAACTCGGGAGGGAAGATGGGGCACCTAGTAGGTCTGCTGTGCGGTGCCACTCACTGGAGACTGATGGAGCCTAGAGTCCTGGCAGCCCTGGTGTGAGCGTTCCTCCCGAGGGAGCAGCTGTGCAGATCCCTGGGTGGAGCGAGGGCGAGCGCTGTGTGCAGACAGGCCGCAGGGCTGGGGGGCTCCTCCAGGCTAGGTTAGGTTTTCCTCCCAGAGCAGAGGGAGGTCCTGCAGGGTGTGTGTGTGTGTCCTGTAGTTTTCAGTCCTCTGTAGAGCTGGTGATGGATTAGTGAAGAGTGGGCCCAGGAGACCAATCTGTGGATACTGTGTTCCAGTTGGAATCTCTCCCGTGGTCCCTGCTTTGATGTTTGGTGTGGCCACGTGATTTGCTTGGGACAGTGCAAAGGGACGACTGTGGCGCCTGACCGGAGGCTGGAAGAGACACGTACTTTATCTCACTCCTTTTCTGTCTCATTGTGGAAGCACACAGGACTCTGAGCAAGACGGACCCCTTGGGTTGAGTCCAAGAACATGTGATTGCTTTGGGGCTGGCTCCCATCACCTAGTGCGGTGGCTCTCCAAGTCTGCGCCACCTGGGAGTGGTGGGAAGTGCAGACCCGCAGGCCTGCCTCAGCCTGCGGAGCCGTGGCTCCGGGTGGGCCGGGCAGGCCGCTGGGGGAGCCCTTCACCTGGCTCCGATGCCTCAGCACTGGGGCCGGCTGCTGCCAGGAGCTGGCTGAGAAGCCAGCAAGGGGACTGGTGTGAGCCCTGGAGAGGTGGTGGGGGGGCCCAGGCGAGGGGTGGGAGAGGAGTGGACAGGCTTGGGCAGGAGGGTGCTGGAGCTCACTGGAAGCTGTGGTTTGGGAAATGAGAGATGGGGAGGTGTCAGTGAGGGCCCTAAGGTGCTTTTTCTTTCTTTTCCCTATCTCTCCACCCGCTCCCCTTTGTCAACCATTTGCTTATTCGCTGTATCTAAGGGTCTGTTTTGTTTTGTTTATTCACAGTTCTTGTTTTTTTAGATTCCACTTATAAGTGAAATCATGGTATTTGTCTTTCTGTGTCTGACTTATCTCACTTAGCATAGTACCCTTTAGGGCCATTCATGTTTTTGCAGATGGCAGAATTTCACTTTTTTTTTTTTATTGCTGAGTACATTATATGCGTACCCCAGCTTTTTCATCCACTCATCCGTTGAAGGATCCTTCGGCTGTTTCCATGTCTTGGTTATTGTAAATAACGCTGCAGTGAACAGAGGGGTGCATATCTTTGTTTAAAGTGACTTTTTTTAGAGAGAGAGAGGAAGGTGGGGGGGAGAGAGAGAAAGAAAGAAACATCAGCGTGTTGCTTCACTTATATATGCATTCATTAGTTGATTCTTGTATGTGCCCTGACTAGGGATTGAACCCAAAACCTTGGGACGATGCTCTAACCAACTGAGCTATCTGGCCAGGGATATATATATATATATATATATATATGTGTGTGTGTGTGTGTGTGTGTGTGTAAAAAATATATAAAAAGCCCCTGGCCCTAACACCATAATGACTATAAAGACCGGCGTGGGTGGGTGAGGCTGCGTGCCCGCGCCGGTCTTTAGTCATTACGGTGTTAGGGCCAGGGGCTTTTTATATATTTTTTTACACATACTCACACGCACACGCGCTGGGCTTCTAATATATATATATATATATATATTTAATTGATGTCAAAGAGGAAGGGAGAGGGAGAGAGAGAGAGAAACATCAATGATGAGAGAGAATCATTGATTGGCTGACTCCTGCACACCTCACACTGGGGATCGAGCCAGTAACCAGGTCTTGTGTCCTTGACTGGAATCGAACCCTGGACCCTTTAGTCGGCAGGCTGATGCTCTATCCACTGAGCAAAACTGGCTAGGGTTACATATACTTTTTAAATTAGTGTTTTGGGTTTCTTTGGCTAAATATCCAGAAGTGAAATGGTTGGGTCGTAAGCAGTTTCTATTTTACTTTTTTGTTGTTGTTAATCCTCACCTGAAGGTATTTTCTCCATTGATTTTTAGAGAGCTGGAAGGGAGGGGGAAGAGAGAGAGGGAGACATCCATGTGAGAGAGATGAGAGGCACATTGATTGATTGGCACCACCCCCCCCCCCACACACACACACACTCGCCCCAACTTGGGGATCGAGCCTGCAACCAAGGCAGGAGGCATGTGCCCCTGACTGTGCCAACACCCCAACCCCTGAGTCAAACCGGCCAGGGCTATTTTACATTTAAAAAATATATATGCTTTTATTGATTTCAGAGAGGAAGGGAGAGGGAGAGAGAGAGAAACATCAATGATAAGAGAGAATCATGGATCGGCTGCCTCCCACACACCCCTACACACTGGGGATCAAGCCTGCAACCCGGGCATGTGCCCTGACCAGGAATCAAACATCAAACTGACCTCCTGGTTTATAGGTCGATGCTCAACCACTGAGCCACGCCGGCCTGGTGGGATTTTTTATTCTTCCAGATTTCCTATATATGTGAGTGATCATGTCATCTATGAACAGAAGGTAGTTTTGTTTTGCCCTGACCATGGTGACTCAGTGGTTGGAGTATCATCAGCTCACGAACTGAAGGGTCATGGGTTCGATTCCCGGTCGAGGGCACGTACCTGGGTTGCAGGTTCGATCCCTGGCCCTGGTTGGGACACGTGGGGGCAACCAGCGATGTGTGTGTGTCTCACATCGATGTTTCTCTGCCCCCTCCCCTTCTCTCTCCCTTCCACTCTCTATAAATCAATGGAAAAAATATCCTCAGGTGAAGATTAACAACAACAAGTAAGATTTATTTCTTCCTCTCCATTTTGTATACCTTTCACTTTCTTTTCTTGTCTTATTGCATTACCTAGGATGACAGAATATTTTTTTTTAATTTTATTGATTGATTTGAGAGAGAGAGAGAGAGAGAGAGAGAGAGAAACATCTACTTATTGTTCTACTTATTTATTTTTTAAAATATTTTGTTGGTTTTTTTACAGAGAGGAAGGGAGAGGGATAGAGAGTCAGAAACATCGATGAGAGAGAAACATTGATCAGCTGCCTCTTGCACACCCCCTACTGGGGATGTGCCCGCAACCAAGGTACATGCCCTTGACCGGAATCGAACCTGGGACCCTTCAGTCCACAGGCCGACGCTCTATCCACTGAGCCAAACCGGTCAGGGCTATTTATGCATTTATTTGTTGATTCTTGTATGTGCCCTGATGGGGATCAAACCTGCAACCTTGGCATATCGGGACTGTGCTCTGACTAACTGAGCTGCTTGGCCAGGGCCTTGTACCACACCTTCCTTACCACTCACCAATGGATGGACACTCTGGTGGCTCCCATATCTTGGCTATTGTTAATAACACTGCAATGAACACAGGGGTGCATATATTCTTATAATTAGTGTTTTGGATTTTTTGGGATAAATATCCAGAAGTGGGATCACTGGGTCATAAGGAAGTTCTCCTTTACATTTTTTGAGGAACCGCCATACTGCTTTCTACAGTGGCTGCACCTGTCTGCATTCCCACCGACAGTGCACGAGCGTTCCCTTTCTCCACATCCTCGCCAGCACTTGTTTGTTGATTTATTGATGGTAGCCATTCTGACAGGTGTGAGGTGATACCTTGTTGTGCTTTTAATTTGCATTTCTCTGATGATTAGTGATGTTGAGCATCATTTCATAAGTCTGTTGGCTGCCTGTATGTCCTCTGTCCTCTGTAGAGAAACATCTATCACCTGAGGATATTCTTCCCATTGATTTCTAGTGAGAGTTGAAGGGAAAGAGGAGAGAGATGAAAGGGAGGGAGGGCAGGGGAGAGAGAGAGAGAGAAACATTGATGTGAGAGAGACACATCGATCGGCTGCCTCCCGCGTGTGCCCCGACTGGGCCCGGGAAACCTGCACCCGAGGTACATGCCCCTGAGCGGGAATGGGACTGGGCCGACGCTCCAGCCACTGAGCCAGACCGGCTAGGGCTCTGCCCACCTTTTTTTTATTTTTTTATTATTTTTTTTATTTTATTGATTTATTACAGTGAGGAAGAGAGAGGGATAGAGAGGGATAGAGAGTTAGAAACATCGATGAGAGAGAAACATCTATCAGCTGCCTCTTGCACACCCCCTACTGGGGATGTGCCCGCAACCAAGGTACATGCCCTTGACCAGAATCGAACCTGGGACCTTTCAGTCCGCAGGCCGACGCTCCAGCCACTGAGCCAAACCGGCTAGGGCTCTGCCCATCTTTTAATAACATGGCTTGTCTTTTTGGGGCTCCCCTCCCGCGGCTCTCCCCCCACGCTTGGCGCCCCCCCCCCCCCCCGTTCTTTCCTGTTGGAAGTTCTGTTTCTCATACAGCTGTTGAAGTTGACTCAAACTTCCTTAGGCACAAAACTAGGGGCAGGGCCTTTGCCCAGCGCTGCTCCTGTCTTTCCGGAGCCGCGCCTCATTCATCTCTCCCGGCTCGGGTCCCTCTCCGGTGTTTCATGCTTGTCCGGGGAGTCTGATGTGAGCTGGAATGGGAACCTGCTCCGATTACCTTTAAAAAGGGTGGTGTGAGTCAAACAGCGTCTCCTGCGTCCCGGTGCGAAAGGCTCTGCACGTGGAGCTCACCTGACGGGCTGCGCCTCAGCTGTCCCCGCCCACCCGTTGTTGCTGTGGAAACTGCAGGCTGCACACCCCTACCTCACTGCTGCCCACAGGGTCTCCCCTCCACACGGTGGTCATTTCCGGCCAGACGGTCCTACGTTGGAAGGGCTGCCGTGGGTGTCAGCTGTTCAGCACATCCTGGACCCTTGCCGCATGTCAGGAGCAGCCCCCAAGTGGTGACAATCCGAAAGGCGCTGAGGGCCCAGTCGTCCCGTCGAGAACTGCCGCGTGCACTGCGGTGTCTCCTGGCCTCCCTCGCACCTCTCGGCGTCGGGGGGCCTCTCAGTGGCCGTCACAGGGCACTCCTGATGGTGGCCTCCACTGGGATGGGTGCTGCCTGCACCTGGTCTAGCTGCCCTTTGTGGGGTGGGTGCTGTGCGGTGAAGACCTGCCTACGGCCGCGCAGCCAGAGGGGCCTCTGTGCCGGGATGAAGCTAGGGCTCGGCGGTTGCCCTGGACGTTCATACTCGGGTGGTACCTTGGCCACTCTCGGCATGGCCTTTGGTCTGGGCCTGGGCCTGGGCCGGGCTGGTAGGGATGGGAGGGGTGTCGGCCAGGCCCACACCAGGACTGACCAGGCTCGGGCTCACTTTCTGAATCGCGGCGTTTCCTCACCAGTCTGGCACTATTGGTGTGCCAGGTGGGGAGAGTCTGGTTCTAAACTTGACTGACCACGTGCCCTGTGCACGTCGCTGAAGCTCTGCCCGGGAGGCCGCCCGCTGTGACAGGCCTGGCTCGTCGGCCGCCGGGGCCCCTGTCCTGGGCGGGTGGTGTCCCTTCTGGGGTGGAGAAGCGACGGCCACACTGCTTGTGAGCGGCGGGGCCGGACTTGAGTCTCCTCGCCTGACTTTGGCGTTCTCTTCCTTAAAGCTGCTCTTTTTTTCTTTTAGTTTTATCCTCTTGTGATTTTTGTGAAGCTAGATCTGCCTCCTGTGACTTAAATCGTTATACAATACATCACAAACCGGCTAAAAAACACACCAAAGCAAACACACACGGCTGTAGAGGTGCGGGCATACTCATCTCGGGTCTTAAATGTAAGATGTCTTCTTTCCTTTCTGTTTTCCTAACAGTGTAGTAGTCCAAGAACGGGAGCATCTGGACTGGATGGAATTTAGCATCACAAAAGGTGCTTTTCCCGCTCAGGAAGTTGTCAAGTACATGAGGATGAAGCAGGCGCCGGAAGTCCTTGGCAGCACCGCCGGGAAGCCTGCGGGCTGCGAGGTGAACCGCGAGTGCTCCGTGTTCCTGGGCAAGGCCCAGCTGTCCGCCACCCTGCAGGAGGGCGTCATGCAGAAGTTCAACGGCCACGACGCGCTCCCCTTCCTCCCGGCGGAGAAGCTGAAAGACCTGACCTCCCGCGTGTTTAATGGAGAACCTGGTGCCCACGACGCCAAACTGCGTTTTGAGCCCCAGGAAACGAAGGGGGCTGAGACCCCGCCTAACACTACCCCCATCAAAAACGGCTCTCCGGAAATCAAACTGAAAATCACCAAGACCTACATGAATGGGAAACCGCTCTTTGAGTCTTCCATTTGTGGAGACGGCGCTGCTGCTGTGGCCCAGTCGGAAGGAAATGGACCAGAGCCAGAGGGAAAGGCGAGGAGGAGCAGGAAGAGGAGCATCAAGTACGACGCGGTGCCAGAGCAGGGCCTCGTCGAAGCAGCTGCGGGGGCCGAGGTCGCCAGCCCCTCAGACAGGAAGGTATTCACGGCCGGGGTCAGGGCAGCGCAGGGGACCCCACGAGGACGCCGCCATGTGCAGGGGCGGGGCAGCGGGAGGGCTGGGGTCGTGGCACAGGCCCTGGCTCCCGGATGCCCCCGCACTGCCTCCTTCAGGCCGCACAGCCCTCCTGAGCCGGTGTGAGCCTGGAGCGGTCAGCTGAGGATTCTAGGTTAAAGCGGCCGAAGAGGGCAGACCAGTTTCTGAGCCAGGCGATCAGTTCCAGGCCTCTGGCTGTCCTGTTGCCTGGGCCTCTGCAGAGGCCTCTGGGCCTGGCTCTGGTCGTCGTCCCGTCGGAGGTGTGAGCTGTGCCGCCGAGGTGCGCCTGCCACCCACCCACCGGTTCCCTCCCCTCACCTGGCTCCTCCACCAGGGGCCCGGGCTGTGTCTCAGCACAGAGGCTGGGGTGCAGAGCCCTAACATACCACGAGAGAGCACAGTACTTCATGTCATCACGTCCTAAAGTGACCCTCCAGGTAGCCCCCCACTTAAATGAGTGTAAGCCCCATAAATCAGCCAGGAGCCTCTCTGAGGCCGGAGGAATGGGGAGGGTGCCGCAGCCCCCCACACCCCGTCATAGGAGCTGGTGGTCTTGACGGGGTCCTCTTGCAGGCGTGAGGGAGGGGAGGGAGACCAGGAATATTTAGTTTAAAATCATAGTCAAGGAATTCTATTTACAGTTTCCACAGATAGGAGAGGAAGTGGCCAAATTCCTTGGAATTATTAAAATAAGAAGTTTGAGGGTTGAAACATGTTTTTTTGAGTGCTCAGGGGCTGTCTAGGTCTCACTAATGTGATTATAATGGGATTCTAAGAGGCCTGGCTGGTGCGTGGTGCTGGCGGTGCCCTGGTTGGTGACTCACAGGGGAAGAGGCTGGTGCAAGTGATTCCCAGCCCATCACTGGGCTTTGTTAAGACGAGTAAACCCCTGATTGCTGACCTCCGTCTTTGGAGGGGGGACGCTGACACTTGTCCTCATGGGCCGTCATAGACTGGGTGCTGAGGACTAGTCTGAGAGACCCCTTCCTGAAAGTGTGTGACCTGGCAGCCCTGTGCCAGCTCTCAGCACCCGCACCCGCTCTGTAAGGGCGTCCTGCCCTCTGCCCAAGGCCGTGGCCTCCGGGGGCTCGGGAGCTCACACTCAGAAGGAGGTCAGGCCGCCGGCTGCTGGTCCCCTGGAGGCCAGAGTGAGGGTGCTGGGGCGGAGGTAGCCTCCTAAACACCTGGGCTCCGTGATGGAGGGACAGGTTCGGAGCCCAGGACTCAGGCCACAGGGCTGGAGCTGAGGCTTGCTGCCAGGCTCCTGGTGTTCGTGCCACCCTGGGTTCTGCCACATGTGCCAAGAGAGGTTCCATGAGCATAAAGCACCGTTCAGGCGGGAAGGAGAGAGGTCGCCCTCTGTGGCCTCGCAGTGCGGGCAGCCCCTTAGCGGAGGGCGCGAGAGGCACGATTCCGAGGGTGATGCCAGGGCTGCGATTTGAAGACAGTGTTGGGGGGGATGGAGCCTCCAGCTGGTTAGCCCTCAGTGTTTTGTGGCTGGAAGGCTGGACTGAGGGTAGATGTCTTTTGTTCATTTTCAGGTTCCAGCTAAGAAAGAGCCCTGCCCCAGCACGGGCAGAGACAGGGACCACCTGCTGAGATACGGCGTGGGCGACTTGGTGTGGGCCAAGGTGTCGGGCTACCCCTGGTGGCCCTGCATGGTGTCCGCCGACCCGCTCCTGCACAGCTACACCAAGCTCAAAGGTGCGCCTTCGCGTCTTCCCCTCTCCTGCCGGGATCTTTCTCCCTCTTCCATGACGAGCCCTCCTGTGGTTCTTGCTGTGTGCACAGTGCACGGTATCAGGCGCATTCCTGCTGTGCTGCTGGCACCACTGTCCCCAGGAAATACTCCTGCCCCGCCCCTCCTGCCCCGCCCTCCTCCTGCCCCGCCCCCCTCCTGCCCCGCCCCGGGCACCAGCCTCTGCTCTGCTTCCTATGGCTTTTGTTTCTTGTTTTTAGTAATTTATTTTATTCTGGAATCACAGACTTATTTTTTAAATCCTCACCCGAGGATATTTTCCCGTTGGTTTTAGAGAGAGTGGAAGAGAGAGGAAAGACAGAGAGAAACATCCATGTGAGAGAAACACATTGATTGGTTGCCCCCTGCACAAGCCCTGACCAGGGCCCAGGCTGGCGAGGAGCCTGCAACTGAGGTATGAGCCTTTGACCGGAATCGAACCCAGGACCCTTCAGTCTGCAGGCCAACGCTCTCTCCACTGAGCCAAACCAGCCAGGGCTGCTTCCTATGGTTTTGATTTGCATTTTCCTAGTGGTCAGTGGTGTTGAACGTTTTTTCACGTGCTTATTGACCACGGGTGCATTTTCTTTGAGGATCAGTCAGTGGAAATCCAGCGTTTCTGTGCTGTAGAGCACAGACCTTGTCCCGGCCGCGGCCTCCCGGGCGGGCATCTGCTGGACCGCACTTTTGCTTGGAAAGAGCAGAGCAGCGTGTGCTTTAGGCTGGACACTGCGGCCAGTGGGCCCTGCTGCATCCGGGGGTCACGTCCCCCTGCCACCGCCGTGTCCTCATCGTCTTCTCTTTAGAAAACGCGTCTGGAATCAAGTAATTTTCCGTTGTGGAGGTTTTTATCACCACTTTCTATTTTATGGAATGAGACCTTCATAGTCGTATTCCTGAATTCAACATTTTAAGGAAATATGACCGGTAGTCTGGCCTGCAGCTTTGGGTTATTGGATACTCGTGCTGACTTTTTGTCTGTGCCGTTTCATCAGCTACTAAGAGACGTGTGTTGCACGCTCACTGGGGTGTGCTTTTTTCTACGTGCAGTTTTGTCAGTTTCTGCTTTACCTGCACTGGGCTGGCGCCCTCGGAGCCTGGCCTGCTCACCCAGGTGTGGCTGCTCACCCGTGTTCTCCACGGGAGTCTGGCTGCACGTCCTGGGCGCCGTCCTTGCTTCTGTAGGCGCCTGGCTGTCTACGTCCGGTGGCTTCCTTTCCTCCCCGCCCTTCAGCTCCGCGGCAGCTCGGGCCCCTTGTGCACACGAGAATGGCTGCTGTCCGCTCAGGGCTCCCGGCTCTGGAGAAAGACGGCTCAGGCTAGCCCAGAGGGCCAGGGGCCGTGATGAAGGAAGGCTCCCGTGCCAGGAGGTACCGGGCCAGGTTCTCTTAGGAGGTGTGTGGGTTGGGGAGTCAGTGACAGGTGGTCACCAACAGCCACGATGGGTGAGTTTCAGAAATTGGCACAGAAAGGAGGATGACTCCTAAGCAGTGGTAGGACAGCTGGTGAATCATATGGTGAAACAAAACAATGACCTGACCTTTCACCTTGGACTAAAATAGGTTTCATGTGGACTAAAGAGACTGTGTAAATAGGAGATAATTGGGTTACATTGTTACCAAATTTCTAGGCAGACGTGAACTTAAAAAATGTTACATTTATTTTACAAACTTAAGATCCCATACAGAACTCTCTTTGCTTTTTCTATCTAATGTAAGGAGCATATTCTGTGTCCGGAACTGTTTGTTAAAAAATGATGTAAGTTCATATTATTTCCTCATACACATTGTAACAGATTTTCTTCATTATGCCAGTGCTCTGACATGCACCTATATTCATTTTCATGACCAAGGAAAGTTCTTCCAAAATATTGAAGGGTAATGGAAGAGCCCTGGCCAGGTGGCTCGGTTGGTTGGAGCGTTGTCCGTACACCAAAAGGTTGTGGGTTCAATCCCTGGTCAGGGTGCGTAGAGGAGGCAACTGATTGATGTTTCTCACATCAATCTTTCTCTCTCAAATCAATAAAAACATATCCTCGGTGAGTATTTAAAAAAAAAAAAATGGGCCCAAGCTGGTTTGGCTCAGTGGATAGAGCATCGGCCCAAGGACTGAAGCGTCCTGGGCACCTCGGTTCCAGGCTCAATCCCTGGCCCTGATAGGGTGCATGTGGGAGGCAGCCATCGATGTGTCTCTCTCATCACAAAACAAAACAAAACACCGAGTGTGATGGAAGAAGACACACGGCACCTGGCATGTTTTTGAGTCTTACTGATTTAACATAAAAAAGCGCACATGGCCTGGCTGCTATGGCCAGGGCTTGAGGGTCCATTTATGAACCAGGAGTCCACAGTTCAGTTCCCAGCCAGGGCACATGCCTGGCATCCCCTCTCTCGGGTTTTGGGACCAGGTGCCTCTTCCTCACCCAGGTCCCTCTGGCTGCGCTGTAGGGTGTGGCTCATTCCTGTCTGGGGAGAGCCACCCCTGGGGATGTTGTGAGGTCTCTGTGGCCTCCTGGCTGCCCTTTCCCCACTCTGAGCTCTGGACTGAGTGGCCGTCAAGGCTGCCAGCTGGTAGGAGGTGGTGGGGCTGGGCCTTGCACCCAGGCCGACCGACACCAGCCGCTCCCCTTCCCTGCTGTCTGGTCCCCTGTCAAAGGGCCCTTTGGGGATGTGCTCTCTTGTTTTGTTCGTTTGGTATCTTTTAAAGTGGATCTGGGAAGGGAGGAGGTGAAGGTCATGTAGTCAGCCCTCTTACCAGGCCACTGTGACCCTCCCCGGGGTCCCTCCCTGACCAAGTGGGGGTGTGAGGGGTCCTGCAGGCAACCCCAGCTCTGGGTCAGTGCCAGGAACAGGCTGGTTTCCTAATGTCCCACTGTCGGCCCTCGGGCCCTAACCTTTCATTTAAAACCCAGGTCAGAGAAAGAGCGCGCGCCAGTATCACGTCCAGTTCTTCGGCGACACCCCCGAGAGAGCGTGGATATTCGAGAAGAGCCTGGCAGCGTTCGAAGGGGAAGAGCAGTTTGAGAAGCTGTGCCAGGAGAGTGCCAGGCAGGCGCCCACGAAGGCGGAGAGAATCAAGGTGACGACGTGCCCAGGGCCGTGCAGACCCAGGGCTGGGTCGCCGTGCGTAGTCTGGGTCTGGTGTTGAACTTGCAGTTGCTTGAAAGAGTGTGATGGCTCCTGTGTCCGTCACTGTTCACTGTTGCCCGAGGATGCTCTGTTCCAAACATCACACGATCCTTCTTACTCATTTGAGGACTCCCAGGGGTCATTTCTCTTGTAACTTGTGTTTTTCTTTATGGGTATGTAATATTACATATAATAAGTGCATGTGTGTGTGTTTACACTAGTAAAATGTGATTAAAACTTATTTCTAGTGTGAAGAAGCAGTTGTTACATGGGGCTGACCTCTAAACCTTTCAAGTTAATTGGTTTTTATAATTTTCATTTCTAAATTTATCTGAAATTGTGAAGTACCCTTTAACGGGGGCTGTTTTTATGTCTTTATAGTGAAACTTAGAGTGCCTTGTGTTTTATTTTCAGCTGCTGAAGCCCATTTCAGGGAAGTTGAGGGCCCAGTGGGAGACGGGCCTCCTGCAAGCAGCCGCCGCAGCCGCCATGCCGGTCGAGGAGCGGAGAGCCAAGTTCACCTTCCTGTATGTGGGCGGCCAGCTGCACCTGAACCCGCACGCGGCCCGGGAGGCAGGCCTGGCTGTGGAGGTGCCCGGGGCTGCGCTGGGGCCCGCAGGAGTCCCCGGAGGAGCCGCTGGGGACCCCGGGTCCTGGAGAGAAGAGGGCGGCCCTGTCAAGAGAAGGCGGAGAGCCAGGCTGGGTCGTGCTGCCGAGAGCCAGGACGGTGGCCCTGGGGCAGGGATGACGACTCCTCCAAAGGTGGCTGAGGCCAGCTCCCAGAGAGGCCTGGGGTCTCCGCCCAGGAGGAGGAAGGCCGCGGCCTCCATGCCGCGCGGCAGGAAGGGCGACGCTGCGTCCCAGTTCCTGGTCTTCTGCCAGAGGCACCGGGACGAGGTGGGTGCCATGTCGGTGTGGTTCTCACGGGGCGTGTGCGTGTGGGGGAGCACCTGTTCTCAGCGTTTCCAGGGGCCCCCAGCCCTGTGCAGGTTCAGACCTGACAGGAACCCCGTGATATGAACATGTCCTCCTGTGGGCAGATGCGGGGCAGCGGGCTGTGGCTCTCGTGGGCTGCCCTGTGCTAGAACTTGGCCTAGCGCTCAGCTTGGCGCTGGGGCGCGTCTCCCCTAGGGGCTGTGCTGCGCTGGTGGGGTCCGCATCACAGACCCCGTGTACTCCCGAGCTCCGCGTCTGCTGAGCTCCTGTTTCCGTGAGAGAATCAAACCTGCCACCTCTGGTGTGTGGGACGCACCCACCGCCAGAGCCACTGCCGGGCTCAGGGCTCGTGGTGTCCCTGGAGCCCAGCTGTGGGCGGGGCAGGTGCAGGGCTGGGTCGCAGGGACCGCGGGGACGGCTCCTCACGGAGAGCCTGGCGGGGCGCACAGCCTGGGCGGGGCAGGTGCCCGAGCCACAGGGTCGCGGTAGGAGCGCTCGCTCAGTTCTGGGACTTTGAGGGTCCTTTCACCTCCTGGTCCTGATGCTCTCAGGCCTGAGAGGTGGGCTGTGCCCTCTGCCTGTTTCATGTCTTCATTTGTGCGCGTTCCCTCTGGTCACGTAACAACTCACCTCTACACTCAGAGGCTTAAAGCTACCGCACGCGTGTCTTACGGTGTCACGGGTCAGGAATTTGGGGGCACCTCTCGGGGTTCTGCCTCAGGGCTTCCTGTGAGGTCACAGTCAGGGTGTGGCCGGGGCTGTGTCCCCTCAGGCCTGGCCAGGTGGAGGGCCTTCCAAGGTGCTGCCCACACGGCCTGCGGGAGGCCTGTGCCCTGCGGCCGGCGACCTAGTCCTGCTCCTCCGGCTGCTCCGTGGGAGCACAGCAGGGGTCTGAGGTGGCGCCTCTGCCATGTCCTTGCTGGTCATGGTGTCCTCAGCCGTGGGGGTGCGAGTGCCGGGCGTGGGGGTGCTCCGTGTGCCTGAGGTACTTTACTAAGACGGAGAAGCAGCCACTACGAGGCCGCCCCGTGGCAGGTGCATGGCGGTGCTCGTTCTCAGCGCCCTGGAGGTCGGCGTGAGCCCTCCATCCTGCAGCCACAGCCGCAGCCCAGGGACCTGCATGAGGTCGCGCCTTCGCCAGACATGGCACAGGCAGGGAGTAGAGCTGGGATCCGACCCTCACCATGCGTGTGCGTGCGCGTGTGCGTGTGCGTGGGCCTGGGCGGAAAGGTCACTGTGGCACCGCCCTGCTGCGGAATGTAGACTCCAGTGAGAGGCGTGGCTTCCTCGGCCAGGTGATGAGGAGGCGAGTGCTCTGTCCCCCGAGGACACGGAGGAGTGAGACTGGACAGGTGCGCCCCAGGGGGCCTGTGGGGGGTAGTGCTGCCCGAGTGCACGCAGCAGAGTGGAGGAGAATGTTCCAGGGGGCGTGGGGCTGAGGAGTGAGGTCCAGCTGTGTCCGCTGCCTGCTGGGACCATTGTCATGTAGCGAGTGCGGATGGCTGGGAGGGACGGCTGGGGGAGGCAGGTGTGGCCAGGTGACAGGGCCCGTGGGCGGCGTAGCTGAGGCAGGATCTTTCCCTGGTGTGTCCCAGCTGGTGGACAGGGTGAGCCAGGAGACTGGTTGCTGAACCCCTGGCAGAGGCAGGGGGTGGACACGAGGGTGCTCACGTGGAGCTGGCCCGCCTGGCCCGACTCGGGAGCAGGGCAGCGGCCGGGGTTGGGGAGTCTTGTCTGGCTAAGCAGCTGGGAACCCTGCTACATGTCATTTCATTCAAGGGCGTTGTCGTCTGGCGTGGTGACCATTTTAGGCTGCAGGTCCATGGGTGAGCGCACCACACGTGAGGACTCTGGTGGAGTGCCCAGGGCCGGTGCCCAGGACTCTTGCTGGTGAAGGGCTGAGACCCTGGAGGCTGAAGGGTTGAGGGCGGCTGAGCTCACCCCTCACGCAAGGTGGGCGGCAGGCAGGGCACAGCGCTGCTGGGAACACGGTGAGGTGATGATGTTGAGAGGCATGGTGCCCTCTGAGGGACATGCGGGCACCATGGAGGCTGGAGGTGGGTGCACTCCCCGTGGCAGAAGGCGGCCAGGAAGGACACACAGGGTGGGGACACGCTGTCTGAGGTTTGCATTTGGGGGCAGAGTTCCCAATGTTGGCTGGCAGGTGTTAGGTGTGGGTGGCGCTAGTGAGCAGCCGGCATTAACGGTGGTGCCTGACCACTGCCAGGCGAAGCGTGACCCCCTGTCACGGGAGCGGGGACACCCCCTCCACTTGCCCCGTCCACAGAACTGCCCCTGGAGCAGCCCCTTCCAGCCAGGCCGGCTCCTTGGCGCTGCCCGCGCTCTGCACTGGTTGAAAGGGCCTTGGGCAGCGCGGCTCTGAGGCGGCCGCCAGCTGTGCTGCAGCGTGAGGACACCCCAGGAAGCGGGGGACCCGGCCCTCCAATTCCCTGCAGTGTTTCTGTGTAGGAAGCACTTTGGTTTCCGGACCATCTAAGAGAGGGAAACGCATTCTTAGTTCACAGGCACAGCTGTCGGCAGGTTTGGCCTGAGGGTCAGAGTTGGTTGACTCCGCTCCCCTGCTGTCGCCGGCGCTAACTCAGTGCCCACGAGAAACCCGTGGGGGAACCTTCTGCCAGCTGGTGCAGGCCCGGACTGCACTGGTCTAGATTGTGAGACTCCGGTTCTCAGGGGCAGCCAGGCCAAGCCCCCAGGGGTGGGGGACGGGGGAGAGCGGGAGGGCGCCGGGAGTCCCTGGAACCAGGGCCTGGCTGGCAGGCCTGTGGGCTGAGAGGCTGCGTCTCGGTGCAGCCCGAGGGGTGGGGTGCCGGCCGGGCGGGGACATCGGTGCCGCCTGCGCTGAGGCGCTCCTCCGCACCCACCCTCACGCTGTCTGTCCAGAGCGGGTCCCTGAAGGTGCCGTGGGTGCTCCAGCCAACAGGACGCCGGGCCCAGACCTCACTCACTCCCTGCTCCAGGGCTGCGTTTCCGTAACTGACCTTTCAGCGCACCTAGGACATGGCAGCTTCCTAATGACTTAACGGTTCTGGGAAAGCACGTCTTCTCTTCCCGTGCGCCGCCCTGTGTGCGGCACAGTTGAGCCTCTGCTCCAGCCTTGTCTTCGGGCGTGAGTGCCAGCGAGTGCCCGCCTCGCGGAGCAGGCTCGGAGCTCCCACCGGGGACCCAGAGCCAAGCCCAGTGAGTGCGGGGTGCACGGCCTCCTCCCCACACCCTCCCTCTGCTCACAGGTGATGGCTGAGCACCCAGACGCCTCCAGGGAGGAGATCGAGGAGCTGCTGGGGTCGCAGTGGAGCATGCTGAGCGAGAAGCAGAAAGCCCGCTACAACACCAAGTTTGCCGTCCGGGCAGCGTCCCCCTCCGAGGACGACTCTGGTAAACGCTTAGATGTGGGGTGTGCAGTGTGGCCAGTCTGGGGACTGAGGGCGGCCCCCGCTCCCAGCTCTGACCCGCGGTGCTGTGCTGGCCTGGCCACCAGAGTGCGTGGTCACGGTGAGGCACCTCTGCCGTCTGGTGGCCTCCCTCCGTGTCCTGAGAGCTGTTCGAGCGGCCCAGCCGGCCTGCGGACCCTCGTGCTTCTGCCCGAGTGGACGGGGCTTCCTTGGCCTGCTTTGCTGGGAGCTCACCGGCAGGACGGTGACGTGGGCTGACCTTGCCTGGGGTGTCCTGGTTCTTCCTCGGCCTCCGGTTAGAACATAGACAACTAACTGCTCCTTCGCTTTAGGCAGCGGAAGAGGAGAGAGAGAGGTGCCCACGTTGGCTGCCAAGGTTAGGTGTCTGTAGCCTCGTGAACACCTGCTGACGGGCAGCTCAGATGGAGCTGTTCTCACCGGAGGGCTGAGCAGACACCCTGCCCACTGCTCCGCAGGCCTCTTCCGGGGGTGGCCGTGAGCAGCCCTTGGGGCTGTGGCCAGGGAAGTGACTTGGCTCATCTCGGCCCTGGGCACTGCTGGACACCACAGACTGACCAGTGTGCTCTGTGCCACCTGGGAGTCAGGTTCCAGGGTGACACTGCCCTCCCACGGGACGGTAGACGAGTCCAGGCATAAACCCTGAGTGGCCATGCACATGGGAAGGCCGGGTTTACGGTCCCCCCGGAGCTAGTGGTCCCCCCGGAGCCTGCCTCTCGTCCTCTTCTGGGCCCGAGGTCTGGGTGGGAGGGAGCCCTGGGAGCCCCCGTGGGCCTCGGCATGGAGCGTAGACAGCCCTGAACTTGCAGGTGCAAACGGAGTTGCTTCTTTAAGGAAATGTATAAAATGCAGCAAGTTGTAGGGTTTTTAAAGTTCAACTTAAATTCTACTAGTCTGAACATTAGTAAGTAAAGGATTAAAGTAACACTGGGTTATATTTAAATTTTTTATTTTTATTTACTTTTACTTTATTGATTAAGGTATTTCATATGTGTCCTTATCCTCCCATTGCCCCCCACCCCCCCCCCACTCATGTCTGCGTCCAGTGGTTAGGCTTATGTGCATGCATACTTACATTTAAATTAAATGCTATACTATGTCAAAATGTAATGGTAGCAAATGCCAACCTAATAATTCTAGATTAGATGAGGGTTTTTCAGAACTCGATGTACCGGAAACACAGTCCCTTGCAGGTTAAAACGCCGAGGTTGGATCTGGAACATTTGGCCCTGGGGCCAGGACGGCAGGGAACCGCCCCAGCTGGGCTTGCACCCACGTGCCGGTGGTGCTCAGTGCAGCTGTGCAGCGGTTTTTTGTTTCATTGTAGCTTCCTAATACTTTATTGATTTCAGAGAGGGACGGAGAGGGAGAGAGAGTCATGGATTGGCCATCTTGTGCACGCCCCCTACTGGGGCTCAAGCCCGCAACCCAGGCATGTGCCCTGACTGGGAATTGAACTATGTATGACCTCCTGGTTCATAGGTCAGTGCTCAGTGACTCAGCCACGCCGGCCGGCTGTGCAGCATTTTTCATGTACGTCCCCATCCCCATTCCTAGGTAACTTACCTGGGAAAAGAAGAACCCACCCGAAGAGGACTCAGGACCCTGCAGGAGACGCTGAGTTGGAGGAGACGCCCAGGAAAAGACTCCGGGCGGACAAGCAGGGTCTCCGGAAGGTAATGTCCAGGTCTGCCTGGCCCTGGGCCCCGTGCTGTGGGACCCCCGCCTCCTGGCATCTTGTCCTCCCCTCCCGTGGGCTGCTCTGGGCAGTCGACAAGCTTCTCTCGCGGCACCGTGGCGAGGCTGCTGCCGAGAGCAGCTCTGACCTGCCAGGGGCTTGAGCACAGCCCTGCTCTCAGCTCTCACAGAAAAGCATGCCGACCCTTTGAGCAGCACCTGGTGACAGAGCCACGGGTACATGTAAAATGGCCCGTCTCGGGGGCTTGCTGACGGTGAGTCACTGCTCGGCCTCCGGGAGACCGTGGGCTGCTTCCTGGGCAGGTGTGACAGCCGTACTGGCCCTGAGTGGCTTTTGTGAGCTCATGGAGTGTGTCAGGAGCCCGTGGTGTCTGTGGGAACCCCATGGTGCTGTGCCGCCTGGGTGCAGAGGCCAAGGCCCGCACCTCACGTTCCCGCAGTCCAGCTGTGGGGGGCATCAGGGAGTCGCTGTTTCCTCTGCTCTCTGTCCACAAACAATGAGATGTCACACGTGTTGCTAACGTGTGCACAGTTGGCACCGCTGCACGTCTTATTTCTGTAAAGCCATCTTGGCAGCTCTGGGGGCAGCCGGCCCTGCCCTGCTCCGGGCCCCCAGGCAGTTCCGGGCACTGTCCGGTGCGTGAATGACGCCTGCAGCGAGACGCAGAAGCGCTGCTCAGTCCCTGGGCACTGCCAGCAGCCTGCCTGACACGGTGCTGTGAAGTGTTTGTATAAAGGACCTGCCAGAAAAACGGCCCTGACGTTAAAATCTCAAAATTCGCATTGAGTGGCTGGGTGGACACGTCTTACGGACGTGCAGCTCAGGAAGCCGCACGTGACAGGCAGGGTGGTGTCTGCCTGGCTTGGCTTTCAGATCGTGTCACTCGCCAGCCGCCAGCTGCCGTCACCCCAGGTGCGGGCACCGCCTGGTCCACAGCCCTGGGCGGGTCTGGGGGGGTGGGGGGTGCGTGCTGCAGTGCAGGGTGGCCAGGAGGCCTTGGCCATCGTGCCCCGTGGCGTTGTTTTCAGTGACATGACTCCGTCCTGAGGGCTGGACAGACGCTCACGGTGCCTGCTTTTCCCGCCACGTGCTCGGCTGTGAAATGTGTTGTGTGCGTGGGAGGTTCGTGTGGAGCTGGTCTGCGAGTGTGACGTCCTCAGGGGAGCGAGCTTGTGGGTGTTGGCACCGACTCAGCCTGGAGGGGGCCCTGTCCCCTCCCCACGCCCTGGCACCCAGGGGAAGCTCCCTGGTTAGTCAGGCGTGCGAGGCCCCGTGTGTGCAGATATGGGGCTGGGCTGCTGGTGACCTGCCAGACGCTTCCCAGGAAGAAGTTTCAGTCACCATTTTCAGCAACCTCCGTGAGTTCATGTTAGGAGATACTTTCCTTTTTCTTTATTCCTTTTTTTTTTTTTTTTTAATAACAGAGAGGGACCATTGCAGACAGAACATCCCGAACAGGCTCCTGCAAGGCCGCTGAGGCCGTGTCCTCCCTGAAGAGCCAGGCAGGTAATGTGGCCACGCGGCCGGTGGGCTCCGCAGGTGCCTGGGAGATGGGGGCGGGGGGTGGAGACAGGCCGACCTCTGTCCTGGTGGGTGGGCGGGAGGCTGGGCTGGGGCGGGACCAGCGCCTTCAGGGGTCAGAGCCACAGCCAGGCTGGACAGGTGCCAGGAGGCTCTGTGCACTTGAAGAGCAAACCCTCTTATGGTCAGTGTCTTAGCGACGCAGCTCGGTTTTGTTGCAGCCACGCCTGTGACCCCTGCGAGGTTGTGTTCTCAGAACAAAACCGCTGGAGAAGGGGCTCCGCCCGGCCGGCGGGGCTGTCAGCTCCCGACTCCAGCGTGTGCTCCGGCATCGGTGATGCCTCAAAACGAGCTTAGAACGTTGGTGAAAAGTCACTGTCAGGACAGCGACAGGGAGACGCATTCGTCACCTTCTGATGGGTTTTCTGGGTGGGTCTGTCTGGTGTTTAATTAAAGAAATTTTTTATTGATTGATTGATGGAGAAGGAGAGAGATCGATTTGTTGTTCCACCTGTTTGTGCGTTCATTGGTTGATTCTTGTCTGTGCCCTGACTGGGGATGGAGTCTGCAACCAACCGAGCTAGGCGGCCAGGGCTTGTCTGTTGGTTTGTTTGTTTTTTTATTTGGATATTTTTTCCATTAATTTTTTTAGAGAGAGTGGCAGGAAGGGGGAGAGACAAGAGAGAGACATTGATGTGAGAGAGACACATCGATTGGTTGCCTCTGGCACACGCCCTGACCTGGGACTGGGGATGGAGCCTGCAACCCAGGTACGTGCCCTTGACCAGAACTGAACCTAAGACCCTTCATTCTGCAGGCCGACGCGCTAACCTCTAAGCCAAACCGGCCAGGGCTTGTTTGGTCATTTGTTAAAGGAAGCTTCCAGCGCCAACGCTTAGTAGGAAGGAACGGAGATTGAGGAGAAGTCGTAGTGCAGGTTGCAGACGGCGCTGGCGCCCTCGCTCGCTGAGGTGCTGACCTGGCTTTAAGTCAGCCCGTCAGCCCCCGAGAAGACTTGCGTGAGCAGGGGGGCACGAGTGGGGTTTGGTGATGGAGAGAGATGGCTCACGTAAGTGGGTAGTGGGGTTGTGGTTGCGTTTGACCTTCGTTTCAGAGAGATGGACTGCCCTGCTGTGGGTGTGGTGGTGTGGGCTTTGCCCAGAATGCCTGGCAGGGCTGTGGGGCCAGGCTGCATGGAGCCAGGGCCCCGGGACGGCTCGGGGCAGGCAGGGGACAGTGCCGTTCACGGCGCGCGTGTCTGCCTTCCTTTACCTGCGATGCTCCCACAGTAGCAACGCAGGCCCTGGTGCGACAGCCATCTCAGTCTCAGGCATGCCCTCAGCAGCAACGGGATGGGGTCAGCTCTCGGCTTTGCTTAAGGGCTCCAATTGCTTTGCAGCAACGAAGCACCTGTCTGACGCGTGCAAACCGCTGAAGAAGCGGAGCCGGACACCTGCAGCCGCGTCCTCGGCGCTCGCCTTTAGCAAGAGCTCGTCTCCCTCTGCCTCCTTAACCGAGAACGAGGTAAAACACACTCCCACGACGGCCATTTCCTGAGCCCGCAGGCTCGGCGGCGTCCGGTGGGGCCTCCACGCTGTGGGCGAGGCGGAGGCGCTCTGGACGTGTACGAGCCGCCGAGTGGGAAGAAGTCGCTCTTGGCCTGTTTGAGCGCGCGGCGTCTGTATGAACGCATGTGGTCATGCTGTAGGGCCGATGCATTTAACTCCCGAAATCTGTGCTTGGTGGGAAAGGAGGCTGCTTTGTCCTGCCGTGACGTCCGCTGAGCGACGCGGTCGCTGGGCACTCGTCCCGACAAGGCTGGGACGCCTCTCCGACTCCCGTGTCTTCTGGACCACGGCTCGTGGAGGGACTGGCCTTGTGTCTGCTCTGGTCCTGTCGGTGTGGCACATTCGTCAGTAGTTGAGCATCGAGGTGGAGTGGCGCCTCTCTTCTGGGCTTGCAGGGTGTATGAGGCGTGACCTTCGCTGTCGTGTGACACGTAGACTGCATCACAGACTGGGCTTGCCGGTACGAGGAAAGCAGAAGCCAGCCTCGGATGCAGCGACAACGCGCTCGTCCAGGGGAGGTTGGGACTCAGACGGCCCCGGTGCCCAGGAGCTTAGTTCAGGCTGGACGTCGTCTGTGTTCCCTGTGGCTCCCCTTTCTCACGGCGGACAGGAGCCCGTTCCTAGAGTGCTGGTGCGGAGAGAGCCTTGAGCCTTTCGGCACGGGGCAGTGGGGCCGGGAGTGGACAGACCCTCACCCTGTTGTGTTGGAGGGTGGCACTGTCTGGCATGGTCCCCAGTGGGGCGGGCATTCGGCTCTCCGCCAGCCTCAGGCGAGGGCAGGCCTCCCACGTGTG
Source organism: Cnephaeus nilssonii (assembly GCF_951640355.1). Taxonomy (NCBI): domain Eukaryota; kingdom Metazoa; phylum Chordata; class Mammalia; order Chiroptera; family Vespertilionidae; genus Cnephaeus; species Cnephaeus nilssonii. The sequence goes on along the minus strand of NC_137072.1, from coordinate 117,337,133 downwards.
GGGTGTCTTCCAGTTGCTAAGGCGCAGGGGGCCCGAGCTTGTTGCCTGGTCCTCTGGCTCCCCGGGGGCGGGACCAGGCTTCCTCGCCAGCGCTGTGTGCAGGAAGCTGGGCCTCCTGACACCTGGCGCCCCCAGGAGGCTGTGGAGACGTGCGAAGGCAGGCCCTGTACAAAACGGTTCCCCTCCTGTCCCCGCTCAGACCGTGCCCCGAGTTAGCGGTTCCCCTCCTGTCCCCGTTCAGATGGTGCCCCGAGTTAGCGGTTCCCCTCCTGTCCCCGTTCAGACCGTGCCCCCGAGTTAACGGTTCCCCTCCTGTCCCCGTTCAGATGGTGCCCCGAGTTAGCGGTTCCCCTCCTGTCCCTGTTCAGATGGTGCCCCGAGTTAACGGTTCCCCTCCTGTCCCCGTTCAGATGGTGCCCCGAGTTAACGGTTCCCCTCCTGTCCCCGTTCAGACCGTGCCCCCGAGTTAACGGTTCCCCTCCTGTCCCCGTTCAGACCGTGCCCCCGAGTTAACGGTTCCCCTCCTGTCCCTGTTCAGATGGTGCCCCGAGTTAACGGTTCCCCTCCTGTCCCCGTTCAGATGGTGCCCCGAGTTAACGGTTCCCCTCCTGTCCCCATTCAGACCGTGCCCCGAGTTAACGGTTCCCCTCCTGTCCCTGTTCAGATGGTGCCCCGAGTTAACGGTTCCCCTCCTGTCCCCGTTCAGATGGTGCCCCGAGTTAACGGTTCCCCTCCTGTCCCCGTTCAGACCGTGCCCCCGAGTTAACGGTTCCCCTCCTGTCCCCGTTCAGATGGTGCCCCGAGTTAACGGTTCCCCTCCTGTCCCCGTTCAGATGGTGCCCCGAGTTAACGGTTCCCCTCCTGTCCCCATTCAGACCGTGCCCCGAGTTAACGGTTCCCCTCCTGTCCCCGTTCAGACCGTGCCCCGAGTTAACGGTTCCCCTCCTGTCCCCGTTCAGACGGTGCCCCGAGTTAGCGGTTCCCCTCCTGTCCCCGTTCAGATGGTGCCCCGAGTTAGCGGTTCCCCTCCTGTCCCCGTTCAGACCGTGCCCCGAGTTAGCGGAGGGCCGCAGGGCTAAGGAGGAGCGCAACACAAGGTCCAGGTCGCAGGCTGTGTTGGCCTGCTCTGGGTGCGGGCTGCAGGCATCTTCCCGGCGCCGCGTCCTCGCGCTCCTGTCGGGCACAGGCGAGAGCAGACACGGAGCTGCTTTCCTCGCCTGTGTCCCTCCCTGGGCCTGGCATGGACGAGAGGAGCTGGCGTGGCGGGTGCAGAGGTCTGACGCCCGTTCTCCCAGGCTGAGCTGCAGCCTGTGGCTTAGACGTTCGTAGGAACTGGGGAAGCATGTTCTCATCGTTGGCCTTAGCTGACTGTCAGTTCTTTTACTTCAGAAGCGGATAGACTGTCACAGTGGTCGGCAAACTCATTAGTCAGCAGAGCCAAGTACCAACAGGACAACGAGTGAAATTTCTCTTGAGAGCCACATTTTTTAAACCTAAACTTCTTGTTACGCCACTTCTTCAACATAGACTCACCCAGGCCGTGGTATTTTGTGGCTCGCGAGCCGCAGTTGGCCGACCACTGGACTATCAGATACATTTGTATCACGGGACTCCTGCACCGCCCTGCCTTTGGGAGGGGAGGTACAGAGCTGTGCCTTCTGTTCCTCGTGTAGAACATGTAAACCATAGGCCTTCCATCGGTCACGTGTGTGGCTGACACAGATCTTCCCTCAGAGTTCGTGTCACGGAATGATAGTGCTCCCTGAGCCGCTGCAGGGGGACAGGAAGGCAGGCTGTTAGGTGTCACGTTACTGTGAAGCCCACGCAGTCCGCACCCCCGCATGTGCCACGCTGAATGCCTGCAGCATGTGAGGCAGCGGCGTCCCCACCCCCTGCAGACCGCCGGTCGCCCTGATGGGAGCCCAAACCGGGCCCTGTGCTCGGGCTTCAGGCTGGCCCCTCATTCGGGCCACGGGCCCTTTCCCTCACCTTTGACCCAAGTAAGGACCAAATAGGGTTGGTATTTCAAGACGTCTTAGGTCACGTTACAACTTAAGTCCCTCAGAAAGGGCGTGTGTGGTCCCCCAGGGCTGTTCCCGCACAGCCCCCGGCACCCGCGGGACAGGACGGAGGTGACACTGCATGCCAGCCTGCAGGGTGCGGATGGGAGTCCCGTGTTGTAACTGCGTTTCTTGTTCCCTCAGTAGAGCAAATGCTTACTGTTCTCGCCTTCACTGGTGACAGCTTTGGTGGGAGCCCACACCCGTCAAGTCGGACTGAGTCAGCTGCCTGTGCTGCCGACACGGCGCGGTGTCAGGACGCCGGCGGTGGGCTCTCGTCGCACACCCTGCGGCACTCCGTCACCCTGTGGAAGAGGAGTGGCGTCTGTCTGTATTGGTTTAATAAACACACAGTGAAGAGCACAGGTAGCACATGTTGAGACCCAGGTAAGATCCTGTTCGAGGCACTTAACCAGTCACGTTCATCCCGGAGAGAAACACCACAGCCCAGCGGTCACTGTAGGGTCAGGCTGGAGGCTGCCCTCGGCCAGCTGTCCTGGGCCTGCGACAAGGGCACACACAGGTTCGGTCCTGTCCTGCAGCTCATACTTCCCGGGGTTTACTGACCAACGTCGGCATCGGAGCCTCCGGGAACCGCACAGCACGCTGAGGGGCGCCCTCGCCAGCCGCGTGCAGCCGCTGCCGTGGACTCCGCTGGTTTCCGGCGTGTGAAGCGGAAGGTTTTGGTTCTGTTCTTTTCACTAAACAGCTTTACAGTGACTACACAGTGAGTTCATAGGAAGAAAACACGGTGTGCAGTATCACGAACAGTTCTCCCGGCGCACTGACGTTCCCCGGGCCGCTGGGCGTCGAGCCCCAGGGTCGCATGCCCGCATGGCGAGGACAGGGCCTCCATGTCCTCGCTCACGGTGGCAGCAGCACGCGCTGTTTGCTGTAGACTCCTCCGAAGCCTCTTATGTCTCGTGGCGATTTCTGACTACACGTGTGTCCTGAGCCGTTATTGATTGTCACGCATGCAAAGCCCTTGGGTGCCTGGCTCCTCGCAAGGACGCAGTGGTTCGCTTGTGACAAAGTGGTTATAACAATAAAATGATAAAAATCCCCACCATTCCATCCTTACCCCGAAGTGTGAGTGCTGTGTGGGCATGAGGAGTGTCCTCTTGGCTGCATCCTGCACGGGGCCCGACGGGGCCTAGACCTGGCGAGCTGGGCTCCTGGGGCCACGTCCGAGTCCGGGGCGGTGGCTCTGCTTGGACACGGGCACGGCCTCCCAGTGACCGGAGCTGTGCCTGCTCCGGGCATGAAGAGCCCAGCAGTTACGTGTGCCCCTCAGGAAGCTGGCCACCGAGCTCCAGTGTCAGACACGGGTGGCGTTCAAGTGGCCCTAGTTCGAGGAACAATCACGGAAATAGACACGCCTGAAAGGCTTTCCTTGAATCGTGGCTGGTGAATTCTGACGGGCGAGCCAGCGGCCACCAGGGACCGCGCTTTCTGTGTGTCCGAAGAAGGGACCAGCACTGAGTTAGCCTCAGCCGAGGACGTGGGCGCGGGGGGGCCGGATGGGTGTGCACTGCTGCTGAGCTGGGGTACCCCCGGGACGTGGGAGGCGAGTGGGCAGCATGCTGCCGCGAGGGAGTCGCCTCCCTGGCAGAACTGTCCCCGCCAGCGCTAGGGTGGCCTTGCTGAGGGACATCCGTTAGGCCCGGTGGCCTCCAGAGGGGGCAGTGGGCTCTGCCCTGAGCTTAGGGACAGAGCCGCGTGTCCTCTGCGGATTTGGCCCGGGCTCCCCTCGTGGCTGAGTCACTCCAGCGGCTGAGCTGCTTGTTGTCAAGACACCTGCGCTGTAGCGTCCGCACAGGGTCGTCGTAGCGACGCCTTCCATGTGCCGAGGGGGCGGTACAGGTCGGAGGCCTCAGCCAGGGTCTGAGGCAGCTGCTCTGAGAGCGCAGGCCCCGTCCCTTGGCACAGCGTCCCGCCCCTGCATGTAGCGCCCCGTCCTGGCACGGAGGTAGGCTCTTCAGGAACCGAGTGCAAGTGGCAGTGGTTGGTTGTGGTTCTGCGTCCTGAGGCCTTGCTCCGAGGTGGCAGGTGGTCTGTGCAGTGTGGATGGAGGAGCAGGTGCGCTGGGTGCTCTGTCACATCCGCTCCTCCCACTGAAAAGAGCCCAGGGGGAGAGGATGTTCCCAGAAACAACGCGACAGCCTCCTGCGGCCCAGCTTCCAGGCGCTCGGTTACAGCGGCCATAGCGGGATGGCCCACGTTAAGGCTGAGCGCAGAAAAGAGGGAGGAAGCCCTGCAGGGGCGCGGCAGGACCAGGCGTGATGCATGATGGGTGATGCGCCTCGGCCTCTGGCCCTGGCCTGCTCCCCCAACATTGGTGACCAAAAGCAGCGAGAATGGCCAGGCTTGAGGGCAAAGCAGAGCCAGCAGGTCCTAACGGTGGGCAGCTCACACCTCCTGCGTCTCGTGGAAATGGCCTGAGCAGAGAAGACCAAGTTAGCAGGTAGCTCCAAGCCCAGGTGTGCCCTGTGTGGGAGGCAGGTGATGGAAGCGCCCGAGAGGTGCTGGGCCCAGAGCCTGGGGTGTGCGCTGGGCCCTGTGGCCGGCGGTGACGTGTCTGTCAATCATAGCGTCAGTGTGTGTAAGTGAAGGATGGACCCCACTCACTGGGCCCCGTCAGGTGAAGGTGGGGCCCCGCGTTCCTGGGTGACACCCCTCGATTGCCCGTCTGAAAGGACAGGTGGAAAACGGGAAGGAGGGAGCTCTGGCAAGTTGACGGATTTCTTTCTCACGTGCTTCCTGACTTGACGCTTCTGAAACAGGCGCCCTCATTCTTAAGGTTCCTGGCCAGGTCGGCCTTCCTCAGGGCCTGGGGCAGCCTTTGGCTTGGTGTGAAGTCGGCACTTTGTCTCTGAAAAGCGATGACTGGAAACGTCACTGTCTTTCTAGAGAAGGGTTCACACCGGCCCCAAGCCCGCGGTCGGCGTCTGCGGTGTTTTCAGTGCGCGGAGTCCTCTGTTTCGGGGTTTGGTCAGTGAGGCTGGCTCTGCCGTGTGCACGGTGTTGCTGCTGTAGCTGAATTCCAGCGCCTGCCTCAGGGGGAAGGGGACTGTCCTCGGCGGGTCATCCCCGCTTGTCCCTGGTGCGCAGGGTCCCGGGCATCCCCCTGGCTCAGGCTCAGGCTCAGGCTCAGGCCCAGCGGCCGCGTCTCGGACACGTTCGCGCCTCGGTGGCTCCGTGTCGGGTCCGCTCGCGCAGTGTTTCTCTGGCCCGTGTCTAGTTGTTGGGTGACTGCACGCCGTTTGCCAGCGGGTTTTGAAGTGAGCTGACTACCGAGGCTGAGATGGGGGTGGCCCGGCCCACCGTGGGGCGTGCTCAGCTGCACGTGCTGACGGGCCTGAGGCGGGGCTTTGTTCCTGTTCTCCCGGCGCCCTCCCGGCCCACGCCTGCCGAGGGCACGCGGGCTGTAGGAACACGTGAGAGACTGTGTTGTCTGTGACAAGGGCTGGCCCTGGCTCTGTGGCCGGGCCTCCACGTGGCTCTCGCTGCCACGCCTGGGGCTGGGGCCACACAGCATCTGCCGGGATCCCAAGCACGGGGTGTGCCTCGACCCCGCCCTGGGGCCAGGCAGCCGAGAGGGTTCCAGTCTGCTCGTCTCGGCTGCCGGTAGGAGTTGGCGTGCACCGTGGCACGTGGGTGGCGAAGGGCTTACTTGAAGCTGCGGTGACTCACTGGCATCTCGCTGTGGCCCTGAGCCCAGTCTCTGCCTCGAATGGACCAGACGTGCCGCACACAGGTTCCCGCCACCTGTCGCCCAGCGCTGTGTGACGCCGCGGCCGCCTCTTCAACACGGGACACAGCTCGCAGGCACGCCCTTGGTGCGGTCTGTACTGGTGCTTCAGAAACCATGTGGTGCCAGCCTGGGAAGGCATTGGTTGTCACGGTTACAGCTCGCCCTGCGTGACGCCCTGTGGGGGCTGGGCCCGGCCCGGTGGGGGGACCTGCCTGGTCTGAGTGTCCCCCACACGCTGCACGGCTCCGAGAAGCTGGTTCGCACGCGGTCACCAGGTCACAGCATGTGCGAGGTAGCAGCTGAACCTGTGTGTGTGGAGGCTGCATCCGTGTGCAGGAGCGCGTTTCTCAGGCCCGTAGGCCCGCTGACTGCCCCACGTGAGTGAGGAGCAGAGAGGCTGCCCGGGCGAGTGCTGGTCGGGCCCGGCTGCGTGGAGCCTGCTCCCGGGGAGGCAGGGAAAGCCCACCGGCCGTCTGGTCAGCCACGCCCGTTTCCGTTTCCACGTGCACCCTCTCGGGGGTGGAGTAGACCGGAGGGGGCGCAGGCGGGTGGGACTGTGTGGGACCGTGCAGGTGCTCTCACCGACACGGCCCCTGCCCAGGCTGGAGTGGGGGTGCCGCTGGGCTGGGCTGCGTGCCGGGGGCGGGCCGGCGGGCGGGCGGGCGGGCGGGGCGCACGGACTGAGATGTAGGTCTGTGTTCTGTGTGCCCTCAGAGCCACCCAGGACAGCCCCTGGCTGACGGCTCCTTCCCCGAATGTGTACCCGTGTTCCTCCCTCCACACGCTGTGCTGGGAACTGTCCACCTGGAAACTGCTCCCTTCTCTGTGAACCAGAAATAAACAGCGCTGCTCCTTCCTCTGCCAGGACTGGTCTGTGTCTTGTCTTTCTCTCCTGGTGTTTCCTTCCAGCCACGCTGAGGGGGACGCGGGGGGGCGGGGAGCCCCCGAAGGCCCCTCTGGGCCTGGTGGCTGTCAGGCAGCACCCCCGTGTGGCCCTGCCCCTGCCCCTGCCCCAGCCCTGCGCTCCCCGGTCTCCAGTGCCCGGCCCGTCGGGGACGGATCTGAAGGGCGTGTGGCGTGGAGCTGCGCTCAGAGCATCTCTTCAGGTTGCCTTCTTTCGGGGTGTTGGTGCTAGAGAATGGGGCGCCGTGTCAGGAGGGCTGTGGGCCCCGGCCTCCCTCCAGGCAGCCACGGTGCTCCGGCTTTCCCACGCGAGACGGGGGTTTCGTGTCATTCACCCTGCGCTTCCGTCCTGGGAAACGAGGAAGCCGGTCAGAAGGTCACCGTCTCTTACACCTGAGGTTATGGGGCGTCAGACACGAGAGTGTCGAGGCTGGACAGTGGCCGCACACCTGTCCCCCCGCCCCACACCAGTCTGTTCGGTCCCTCCGAAAGCCGGCCCCTCACGCCAGGTGGTTAAGCCAGCAGACCCCCGAGTGTGGCTTTTCTATTTCTTCTGCTCACCGGACGTCAGTCTAGACACAGGTCGGCGCTGAGGCTGCAGGAGGGGGCTTGTCTGTGGACTGTGCACTCGTCCCTGCGACTTCTTCACTGTGGCCTCTTCCCCGCCCTCGCTCTGTCCTTGGGCGGACGGCAAGCCGGGACACGTCCGTGCCCGTGGCTCCTGAGGGCAGAAGTGCAGTTCATGTGTTGGCTCAGTTGAAAATTCACTTCTCAGCATTTACTGGACGTGAGATGTATTTCTCTGATGTCCAGTTGAGAACTGAATTTAAGAAAGCCTCCAGTTGCTGTATGAGAGAGTTTTATTGGTTTCTATTTAAAGACACAGTCTTGCTGGTCACGGGAGGGGATGCTGAGTCAGAGGTGGGGAGGGAAGCCCCGAGGAGGAGACGGCCCAGTACAGCCGGGCGCCCGCAGCTGCCCCGCCTCCAGGCCCTCACCCAGCCCCACCGCTGACGGGCAGCTCGGCCTCGCCGCCTCCCTGTGCTGGGGAGGCGGGCGGTGGGAGGGAGACACGCAGGGACAGGCGTGACGAGCCTGTCCCCGCTGGTGCGTGTCCCACTTCTGGAACACGGAGCTCGCCTGCCGTGCGAGCGGCTCGGGGTGCAGCGGCCCCCGTTCTGGCGCACGCTGGTTCTTCCAGAAACTCGCTCGGCACCGACGCTCCTCTTAGAACAGCCGGGCGTTACCCGCCGAAAGGGTACGAAAGGCCAGGACCTCGGTCCCAAGCCCGCCTGCGGCCACCGGTGCACGCACATTGCGTCCCCTAGATGTCACTTCATGTCTGAGGCCTGTCGGGGCATGTGCACACGTGTGTGCACGCCCTGCACGTCCACTGGAATGAAGCCCGTTTCTGACTTTCTGTCCAGCTTCTCTCCACGCTGTGTTATCAGAGAACCAGTTGGTGACCACGTCTGCCGAGAAGAGCTGGCCGTGCTGGCGAGTGGAGAGGCCAGTGTGCGTGCGCACCAGGCGTGTACCACGTGTGTGCACGTGGACCGAGCCCCAGCGGGCCTGTCCCTGAAGCTCCCTGCGACTAGTGAACTGTCATCCGCCTCCTCCACCTGCAGGTCTCGGACGGCATGGGCGATGAGCCCTCGGAGTCCCCGGACGAAAGTGCAGACGAAACTCAGACCGAAGTGTCCATTTCCTCAAAAAAGTCGGAGCGCGGCCTGACGGCCAGGAAGGAGCACGTGTGCCAGGTGAGGGCGCTGCCGGCCGGCCGGGGCGGGGTCTGGCTGCGCTCCTCCTCCGCCGCCGCCAGCCACCTGCTGGCCCTGGGCCAGGGTGTGAGCGACGCACACATGGACACGCGTGCTTTGGGGGGTGGGGAACCGTGGGAGGAGGCGAGAGCTGCCGGGATGTCTGACTCCCCTGGCGCACACCGGCAGCGGGTCACCAGGTGCCGTGTGCCCAGCACCCTGAGCGCGTTGGGCACCGAGCGGTCAGCTCGGCCCTCGCATCTGCCTCGGGGCGAGCCTGACGTCTGGAGAGGGCGTGGGCGTGTCCAGCTTCCACCTGCCTCTCCCCTCCGTCTCGGGACGGCCCGCAGGCTTGTGCTCCTGTGGGTCCCAGGGCTTTGCTGGGGTGCTTCTGCCTGGGGCTGGGTGAGGCGGACGGGGCTTGTGCCCCCTCCCGGGAGGAGCTGGGGCTGCAGGGGCTCACCCGCTCTCTGCCCCCAGCTGTGCGAGAAGCCCGGCCGCCTCCTGCTCTGCGAGGGCGCCTGCTGCGGCGCCTTCCACCTCTCCTGCCTCGGGCTGCCCCGGCCGCCGGAAGGGGGGTTCGTCTGCAGCGAGTGTGTCTCAGGCAAGTGCCGCCCCAGCCCCGACCCCGGCAGTGTCCAAGCCGCTGTCCTGCGACGCCCCCAGGCCCCTGCCCTGCACCCGGAGGGCCCGTCGCTCCCCTCGGTGCCTCCCTCGGTGCCCCGTGTGTCTGCTGTCAGGACAGTCCTCAGCACTCGTCCGGGAACTGGCACAGGCAGCCCTGGGCGGGGTGAGCCGGCTCTGTGGAGGTGGCCGTGGAGGTGCCACGGCGGGTGCAAGTGACCTAGCCCGTCAAGGACACGAGGCCACAGGAGCCTGGAGTCCTGCCGGCTGCAGTGCGCTCACTCCGCGGCCCCTGCTCTTGGGCTTCACCAGCACAGCCGGGGCGGGGGGGACGTGGGCAGCACAGTGGTCGCTGTCGCCTCCTGTCCTCGTCGGTCCGACTCCTGGGAACAGGCCCTCGGTGGAGACGCCTGACGCTCCGGGGAGTCCCCCAGGCGTGGCATCCACTGGACGCCCCCCTTTGGGCGCCAGTGCTATGCGTGGCTCTTCCCGTGGCTGCTTAACCCCTCTCCGCGGAGAGGGACGCCTTCCCCGAGAACCCTCACCCTCCCACTTCTCGCTCACCTGAGTGGCGCCCACCTGGCTGCTCCACACCCCTGTCCTGCAGGTGAGGCGGGACTTGCTGAGGCTGGCGTGGCCGGCCCCCGTGGCGGGAAGCAGCCTGGCGGCCCTCCAGCGCTGCCGCTCTCGTGGCTCAGGGACTCCAGCTAATTCCTGTCCTGGTCCCGCCCGCCCCTCTCCCGCCATCAGGGATTCACTCGTGCTTCGTGTGCAAGGAGAGCACGGCGGACACCAGGCGCTGCGCCGTGCCGCAGTGCGGGAAGTTCTACCACGAGGCCTGCGTGCGGAAGTTCCCCCTGACGGTGTTCGAGGGCCGGGGCTTCCGGTGCCCTCTGCACAGCTGCGTGAGCTGCCACGCCTCCCACCCCTCCAGCTCGCGCACCACGAAAGGTGGGCGATGCGTCAGCCCCGCGGGCGCGGGGAGGGCGGGCTGGCGGCGGCGGCGTTACTTGGAGTAACTTTTTCTGTTACCCACAGGCTGGGTAGGGTTTTTCTTAACAAAGGACTTAGCCCAGCCCCTCCCGCTCCCCTCTTCTTGCCCTAACTGTCATCTTACAGATCTCTAACTGGGGGGGGGGGGGGGGGGGGCTTGGGACCATTTGGATAGGTTCTGTTGATTCTCATGGTAACGGTTTTCCGTAAAAGCAGTGGAGTCTGGAGTTAAGGCAAAGCTATGGCTTCATGTTGGGTGTGACTTCGGGGCTGGCACCAGCGTGTCACCCAGGGCGACTTTGCCCCCAGGGACCTGGGCCGTGTCTGGCACTCGGGGACATGCTGGCCTCGGCGGCAGACACAGCAAGGCTGCGGCCAGGAACCGGCCCTCGGAGTGCGGCATCTTAGTTACTTTTTGGCTAATCCTCACCTGAGGGTCATCTTTTCATCGGTTTCTAGACAGCGGGAGGGAGGGAGGAGAGGGGGAAGAGAGAGAGGAGAGATCATCAGTGAGGGACACATCGATTGGTTGCCTTCCACACGTGGGCCGGGAATTGAATCTGCATCCCAGGTACACGCCCTTGGCCGGAATCGAACTTGCGACCCTTCAGTCCCTGGCCGACGCTCTAACCACTGAGCACACCGGCCAGGGCTCAAGTGTAGGGTTGTAAATGCTTGGCCCTTTCCTCAGGCATTTTCTGGAACGTTTTTTCTGCTACATGCTCTCCCCCGCCCGTCCAGTTGTTTCTCGTCAGTCGTGGCGGGTGTTTCCGTGGCTGAGGCGGGTGTTTCAGTGGCTGAGGCAGGCCGTCTCCGCCCCCAGGTAAAATGATGCGGTGCGTGCGCTGCCCCGTCGCCTACCACGGCGGGGACGCCTGCCTGGCGGCCGGCTGCCTGGTGGTCACGTCCCACAGCATCGTCTGCACGGCCCACTTCACCGCCCGGAAGGGGAAGCGGCACCACGCGCACGTCAACGTGAGCTGGTGCTTCGTGTGCTCCAAAGGTGAGGCTGGCGGCGTCCACGCGGGAGGGCGCGCACCCCTGCGGCGTTTCCCGTGGGCTCCGTGTGGCGGGGCTCCGTGACCGCCTGGGGTGGCGTGAGCGTCTCGGTGCAGGTGCTTGCCATGGGGAGAGGCCTCGTGCCCCCGTGCCGGGGTGCAGCCGCCGGTGCTGCGCGCTGTCTGGGACTGGCGTGAGGGGGGCCGCGGCCCGCGCCAGGCTGAGCCGCCCCCTTTGCAGGAGGGAGCCTGCTGTGCTGCGAGTCCTGCCCGGCGGCCTTCCACCCCGACTGCCTCAGCATCGACATGCCCGACGGCAGCTGGTTCTGCAGCGACTGCCGGGCGGGGAAGAGGCTGCACCACCAGGACATCGTGTGGGTCAAACTCGGGAACTACAGGTCGGGACCGGCCCCCCCGCCCTCCCTGTGCTTGCCTTGCAGAGCTGACCGTGTGGAGCGATCGCCACTCTCTCTGAAGAGTGTGAACCCTGTTTTTAATATTTATAATAGATGGTGGCCCGCAGAAGTTTGCCATCCCAAAAATGTCCCCCCAAATATTCAGAAAATGAAGCACGAGATTGGAGAATTCCCTGTGTTTTTCTTTGGGTCTAAAGATTATTACTGGACGCATCAGGCTCGAGTGTTCCCGTACATGGAGGGGGACCGGGGCAGCCGCTACCAGGGGGTCAGCGGGATCGGCAGAGTCTTCAAAAACGGTACGGACGTGGCGGGGCAGTGAACCCCGGTCGCGGGCTAGCCCTGATTTCTGCTTTTGGAAGTGTGGTTTCCATAGAAACCCTGGCCCGTGGGGCCCGGGTGGGGGGGCGCAGTGGAGAGACTACCTGTGAGCTGGGGGTGGTTCCTTTCACCCACGCGTTGGGCTGTCTTCAGGAAAGCGTTAGTGCTGGTTTGCAGGAGTTCCTCCCGCCACTGTTACTAAGATGGAGGTGTGGGGGGCTGGCCTGCTGTCAGCCTCGAGCGCTGGACGCCAGCGGGGGGTGGGGGTGGGCAGTGGACCACGCGGAGTGTGCGGCGTCGCCGGGCCGCGGGCCACGGGCGGTGAACGTGAGCTTGAGGGCAGGTGGGCTCGTTTACCAAGCGCTTTCCTCCCACGCTGACCTTTCAGCACTGCAAGAAGCGGAAGCTCGTTTCCGTGAAATCAAACTGCAGCGGGAAGCCAGAGAGACGCAGGAGAGCGAGCGGAAGCCCCCGCCCTACAAGCACATCAAGGTGACCGCACGCGAGCGCGGCGGCGGTTTTGTGCGCGCAGATGCAGGATCACAGCAGGGGAGGGCAGGCGTGTGGCCTCTGGCTGGTCCTGTGCACAGGACGGAGGGGCGTGGCTTTGCCTGTGAGAGGGGCTCAGCCGTCGTCCCGCCAGGCTGCCTGGAGCGGGGTGCGGAGGGCCGAGCCCGCACCCTGGGGACCGAAGGGTGTGCCTGCTCCGAGGGCGTGGCAGTGGGGACAGCTGACGGTGCCCTGCATCTGCTCCGGGCGCCGGGAGCCCTGCAGCGGTCATCGGGCCCCTGGTCCAGGGCTCGGCTCTGGCCTGGGCGCAGCGGGTCCTGGCGAAGGCAGCCCCGAAGTCCTCGGCGCCGGGTCTGCCCTGTCGGAGGGCCTGCTCGGAGGCCGGCTGTGCCAGGGCGCAGGGCCCCCCGGCCGCTCCTCGCTGCACTTTCCCTCCTGCTTCTGCTGCTTCCCTGTCGGGGGCTCCTGCTCCGTTAACAGGGAACAGGCCCTGGCGGAGGCTGCGTCCTGAGCCCACCCGTCCAGGTGGCGCTGCGGGTGCTCCTCGTGAGGGAAGTGCCCACGGACGTGGGCAGTGAGGGTGCGGGCAGCCTGTGTGCCAGCCGTCCAGCAGACGGGGCCGCGCGCTACCACAGAGCACATTTGGGGGGGGAGGTTGCGCATCAGCCCACCTCCTGAAGCTCCAGGGCAGGCCGGCCGCTCCCTGGGCCTCCGCAGCTGACGGCCGGCCGGAGGCTGGTGGGTGGGGCAGGGTGTCGGGGTCCGGGTGCCGTCGGGTCGGCACCGGCTGAGGCAGCGGGCCTGTCCCTGCAGGTGAACAAGCCGTACGGGAAGGTGCAGATCTACACGGCCGACATCTCCGAGATCCCCAAGTGCAACTGCAAGCCCACGGACGAGAGCCCCTGCGGCCTGGACTCGGAGTGTCTGAACCGCATGCTCATGTTCGAGTGCCACCCGCAGGTGTGCCCCGCCGGCGAGGCCTGCCAGAACCAGAGCTTCAGCAAGCGCCAGTACCCCGAGACCAAGATCGTGCGCACCGACGGCAAGGGCTGGGGCCTGGTCGCCACGCGGGACATCCGCAAGGTCTGCCTCCCCCTCCGGGCCGCGGCTGTCGGGGCTGTGCTGGGCACGCGTGTGGGCGTCCCGGGTGGGGACTGAGTTACCACAGCAGGATACCGGGAGCCGTGACCGGGAAGTTACCTAGCAAAGGAAGCCCAGGAAGTCCGTACACGCGCCCCCTGCTGGGACCGGGCGGGAGCTCTGTGCGGCGAGGGGCCGTGGGCAGGGCAGCCTCCAGCCTGTGCTCCGCTCGCAGGGGGAGTTCGTGAACGAGTACGTGGGCGAGCTGATTGACGAGGAGGAGTGCATGGCCCGGATCAAGCACGCGCAGGAGAACGACATCACGCACTTCTACATGCTCACCATCGACAAGGTGGCCGCCCGCGGGGGGCGGGGGGGGGGCGCGGGGGCAGCCCGTGCAGCTCTGGTGGCTCCTGCCCCGGCTCCTGCCCGTCGGTGCAAGGCGTCTGGGGCCTCGTGTGCTCATGGTGTGAGGGGCGCTGGCCTCTTCCTGGGCGTCGGAGAAGCGGGGGCGAGCCCCTAGTCACAGGGAGCTGACGTGGCCGGTCTTGGCTGAGCTCAGAGCAGTAAACGGTTTGGAAGGAAGCCTGTGGTGGGTCAGCGCGCTCGGGGGTGGGGGTGGGGCAGGTGCGTCGGGGGCGCAGTCACGGCCCTTCGTGACCCCACCACCCCTAAGGCAGCGAGCTTACTGTTGCTGTGCCACGCCGGGGCCTGGCCACTTGTTGGAGCCTGAACTTAACCTGTGTCGTGCCGGGCGCCACGTCGATCCTTTAACGCAGACGGGTTCCTGCGGGGGTGCCGCCCGGGCAACGGCTGGGGTGCAGGCTCCGCCCGACGGGGGGCGTGGGGCGCGGTAAACAGTCACTCCTCAGTGTTTCTCATAGAAACAGCCCTGCCCCATCGTTTGGGGGGCACGGGGGACGGGGAACATGAGCGGACCCTCAGTAGAAGGTTTAGGTTGGTGAGAGCCCGAGATGAGGCGACCACGCTGAGGGAAACGGAGCACCTGTGTTAGAAACGGGGAGACCCAGACCGGCCCGGGGACCAGGCCCCGAGCAGCCACCTCGGGCACCAGCTGGGACGCACGCGGGCGGGTTAAGGGCGTCAGACAGCTGTTAGCTGGTGAGGGCGAGCGCAGGGGAGAGGTTGGGGGGCGGAGGTGCAGGAACAAGCACAGGCAAGCGGGAGATGAAACCTGGACAAGTGCCGATCTCCCCGAGTAAGGTCACGGGGTTTCCATCGCCACCTTAACAAGGGTGCAGGACCCTGCAGGACCCCACGCCGTGGACGTGTCTCAGCAGTGAGGGCCCCTGCAGGGGGCGGAGTGGGGCGGGCAGGGCCAGGCCGGGCTGGTGGATAGAGGAGACCTGGGAGGATGCGGGCTACAGCCGGGGAGGGAGGTGGCTGCACAAGACCAGGGAGTGCTGAGTGAGGAGCGGTCTGTGCGGCCCACACGCCTGTGAGGAAGCCGGGCACTTACTCAGGGCACACAGAGACCATCTGGACACGAGAGAAGCGGTGGGGACAGGGCGGGCGGGGGCGTGGCGGCAGCGCGGGGTCCAGGGCGGTGTGCACCCTGCACCTGGTGGGTGAACCACGCAGGGTGTGAGGTGCGTCTGCGGTGCAGGCGTGGAGAGGGTGGTGCGTGCGGACGGCGCGTGGCAGGGGAGCTGGCGTTTCCGTGTCCCTCGCCAGGATGGTCCCGGATGTGGCCTTACGCTCGGTGCCTGCCGCCTGGCGCTCCCGGCACAGCGGGCCAGCCCGCCCTTCCCTGCTGCTGGGCAGCTCTCGCCTCTGGGTTCTGCCTCAGCGATGCAGCGGGAGCGCAGGCCCATGTCAGCAGGGCTGCCCCAGCTGCGGACCGCCGGCTGGGCTCTGACCACGGCGCCGTCGGCTGCCGAGTGCGGGCGTCTTCCCTCCTGCTCAGAGCCGTGTTTGCGTCCTGTGCCCGTTCGTAGTGTTGGCTGCGCTCTGTGCGCCCAGGGCTGTTGGTGCCGACCTTCGGTGCCCGCCAGCAAGGGGGCACCGGGCCTCGGCTCCCGCCGGGCTCCCCGGGCTGGTCCCATCCACGTGGTCCTGCCCTGCCCTCCGGGAGCGACAGCAACGGGACTGGATTGGGGGCTCCTGTCCGAGGGGACGCAGGAGACCACGGTTGCCAGTGCGACACCAGCTGTCCGCGAGTCTCGTGAGGGGACCCCGCGAGGCGGCCGGCGGGAGCGCCCCCGGCACGCACGCGAACCCTGCGTTGTGCCCCCAGGACCGCATCATCGATGCCGGCCCCAAAGGCAACTACTCGAGGTTTATGAACCACAGCTGCCAGCCCAACTGCGAGACCCTCAAGTGGACGGTGAACGGGGACACGCGTGTGGGCCTGTTTGCCGTGTGTGACATCCCTGCAGGTACGGCCTGAGCCCCGCGCCGCCGGAGGGCCCTGGGGTGGCGGCTGGTCGCTTGGAGGTTGTGTCTGGTGTGAGTGTCTGTTCTACGAGGCGGCCTTTGCAGCCGTGGGGGCGAGCAGGCGTGGGGGTGGGGACGCCGGCGGCCGGAGGCTCAGATGGTAAATCGACGGGTGTTTCCGTGTGCCTGTCTGCCGTCACCAGGCACGGAGCTGACGTTCAACTACAACCTCGACTGTCTGGGCAACGAGAAGACCGTGTGCCGGTGCGGCGCCCCCAACTGCAGCGGCTTCCTCGGGGACAGACCGAAGGTAACGGCCGCGTGCGCCCAGCCCCGGACTCCACGGCAGACCTGCGCTCCGGGTCCGGGTCCGGGTCCGGGTCCGGGTCCGGGTCCAGGGCTGCCCTGCCTCCCTCACCTAGCACATCTGCTACGACCCTCCACGCACAGCCGCCCCCGAGGTGGCAGGAGGACACGACTCGGGGGGGACACAAGGGAATCCCTGCAGAGCCCGTGTCCTGGGCCCCACCCGTCAGCAGGTCTGGCTGCTAAGGGCTCGTGCCCGTGTTGCTTCGTGTTCAGCCTCCTCGCCCTGCGCGTGGTGTCAGGACGGGCGTGGGGAGCCACTTGCCGTGTTGAACTCCCCGTTCTTTCCATGCTGGGACGGCCCCCGAGATTTCTAAGTCCCCGATGCGGACGGCGTCCGCCTGCTGCTCTTCCCCATGGGCCGTGCTTCTCCCTTCACCCCAGACCTCCGCGGCGCTGTCTTCCGAGGACAAGGGCAAGAAGACCAGGAAGAAAGGCCGGAGGCGCCGGACCAAAGGCGAAGGGAAGAAGCAGTCGGAGGACGAGTGTTTCCGCTGCGGCGACGGCGGGCAGCTGGTGCTGTGCGACCGCAAGTCCTGCACCAAGGCCTACCACCTGTCCTGCCTGGGCCTGGGCAAGCGGCCCTTCGGTGCGTCTGCCCCCGCGGCTCAGGGCCCCGCAGTAGTGGGGAGCAGAACTGTGACCCCGGCAGGAAAACCAGGAGCCCCCAAAGACTGAAAAGCCCAGCGCTGTGAAAGGCAGACATGTTTGTAAAACAAAACAAAACAAAACAAAACAGAAAAACACGTTTAGAAGGGAAATGACAAAGCAGGTTGGCAGGCAGACGTCGAGAGAGGCCGCAGCGGGTGTGACGCCTCCCAGCCTGGCCAGGCCCTTCGAGGCGTGTGCAGGGCCCAGCACCCCGCGGAGCCCAGCGGGCTGCAGGGCAGGCTGGGAGAGCGGGGCAGCAGTGGGCACAGGCAGGCGGGGGCAGGCCCCGGGCAGCGGGCCTCTGCACTGGGGGGAGGTGGGAGGGGGGGCGGCGATCGGTGTCTGGTAACGGCCGTCTCTTGCAGGGAAGTGGGTGTGCCCGTGGCATCACTGTGACGTGTGCGGCAAGCCTTCGGCCTCCTTCTGCCACTTGTGCCCCAACTCGTTCTGCAAGGAGCACCACGACGCGACCGCCTTGCGCTCCACCGCGGATGGGCGCTCCTACTGCTGTGAGCACGACTCGGGGACGGAGTCCGCCGCAGGCGCCGAGGCCGGGAGCCCCTTCCCCGCGCCCAGGAGGCCCCAGGGCAGGCGGCGGCGGCGGTGCTGGCGGAGGGTCACGGAGGGCAAATAGCACAGCCTGCCGGGGTGGGCCGAGCTGGTGGGCTCGGGGCGGGGCACAGCCGCGACCGGAGCGCAGGCCCCTCGGGAGGGAGCGCCTCCACCACTGAGCCATCGGCGGCCCCGCTGCGTCTGCACTGACGGCCTGAGCCGCGGGGCTCGGCGCGCCGCGACCAACGCCCAGGACTGCGCAGCATCACAGCTACTTGAATCGCCAAGAATGTCGAGTTCCCTCCCCCTGGTTTTAGTCCAAGTTGATCGACACGATTGGCATATGAAATGTTTTTATCCCGAACCTGTAGAGTAGTTTTTCTGAAGGGCTGGGGCTCAGACCCCGGAGACCGAATTGGCTTTGATGAAGCAGCTGTGTTTGTACTAATGTGAAGTTTCCCTCCCCGTGCCCCCTTCTCACGGCAGCACAGCTGGCTTCCCGCGTCACCTGCTCTCTGCGGACTTGACCGGAGGGCCACTGCCCTGTCGGCCTTCAGAGAGCAGGCCCCTCCTCGGAGCCGCTTCCTGGGGAGCACAGGCGGGCGGGCACCCGGGCCGCAGTTCGCTGGCGTCTCGGCTGCCCCGGGCTCTTACCAACACCTGGGGAAAAACTTTGTACATTTTTTTCATTTGACGTTTCTTTACCAGTTTCTGGCTTTTATTCTCAATATATTTTTGCTAAACTTGTTTCACAATTACCACCGACTGAGCCGTGTATTTACTGACGCGACCCGAGTCCTCCCGGCCACGGTGTGGCTTTGGCGGGGGCGGCCGCATGGTGGCTTGGTGAGGACTCTCCGGGGAAGGTCTGCGCTTGGCCCCGTATCCCCGGTCCCAGTGCCGCCAGGACCCGTGCGTCTCTGCGGTGTTCTCTCCGGGCCTGAGGCGAGGCGAGGCTAGAGCTGGCCATGCGGGGTCGTGGCCGCTTCCTCGCTCTGCGGGCTGTTTGCAGAACACAGCTGTGCCAGTCAGACGTGCTCAGCCAGGGCACCGCCTGCCGACCCTGGAGAATCTTCTGGAAAATATTGCATTCTCTGTGCAAGACACGATTCTTCTTTCTGGAGTCCCTCTCCACCCTGGGGCTCAGAAGCCCCCGAGAAGAGGGAGCACCCGTGGGGCACACGTGTGCGCCGGTGCCTGCTATCCCAGGCGTGGGAGGGAACACGGCAGCGGGCACTTTTCTGACCGAGGCCCCTGCTCTGCGGGGTGCGCAGCTGGTCCTGGGGGCCTCTCCCCCCCGACGGTTGGCCTTGAGTTGCAGGTGGCCGTGCCCCAGGCCCTTCTCCCCTCCCCCGGGTTGTGACTGGCGCTGGGACGGGTCTGCCAGGCCGAGACCAGTGTGCTCCCTGGGGCTGTGGGTCCTGGCCGCCCAGGCTGACTGGTGGTTTTCCTGGCTGGCCACCGGCCCTTCTCTCGTGAGCCGTCACCACACACAGAACCGGAAGGAAAGCCCAGAGCTTTGCCCCCGACCGCGTCTGCGCGTGGGTTTAGTTCTGATGGACACTCACTTGCCTGACATGGGACTGTGGAGTATTTCAGTTCGTAACTTTTAATTGTCTTAAGGGAATCTTAGGGTTACGCTCCTTATGTCCTGGCAGCTTCACACACCGTGTGTGAGGTCTGGGCACAGTGGCCGTGGCCGTGCTAGCCAGGGTCCAGCGCAGGCGGAGGCCACCCGTCCTGCCCTCCTGCTGGGCGGCTACGTCAGGACACCCGACTTGGGTTGGCAGTGCACCTTGGGGAGCAGATGAACTTCTTTTCATACTTGACAGCAGTAAACTCTTGTGATTGTGTCCCTTTGGTATTGCCAAATTTTAAATGATCTTCTTGAAGGAAATACTAGAAACATTTTCAATATGGCTGCCCTTTCTCCCAAAACTGTTAAAACTGATGAGCAAATAACACTACCTTTGAGTCTTTAGAAAACCATCGATGGGCCAGGACCGGCCGTGGAGGAGTGCCCGAGCTTGCGTCTCCACGGGACCTCGCCTCGGGTGGGGTGGGGTGGGGAGGGGTTTCGGTCTCCAAACCTGTTTCAGCCCTTTTGTCATTAATGTGAAGCAGAAACAAAATGAAAACGGCCCAACCTCAGGATTCCTTGGCGTCAGGAACCTATGCCCAGTGTGGTCACGGCTGCCCGGCCGGTACTGGCCCGGGAAGGTGGGCGCCTCAGCAGTGACCACTGGGGAGGCCAGTCTGGCCCCCACGCACATGGTGAGGTCTGGCCGCTCTCCCTCGCTCCGGGCCTCACACTCAGGTCTGTGCTGACGCCTTTGAAGTATTATCTTGATGTGGAGCCACGGTCACGTGGACCGAGCCCGTCTTCCAGGACGACCTGCTGTCGGGAGCGGAAGGCGAGCCTGTTGCGTAGCGCTCATGCCAAGTCCTAGGAGCGCGGTGCCCATGACGGTGCCCACGTGCCATCGGGATGTGAAACTCAGAACTTAAACCTCCACCTCCGTGCCTCCCGGTGTCTGGACCTGACGGACACGCGGCCAGAATTCCTTAGGAACACGGTGCTATCGCGGACTCTGAAACTTGAAGCTCACATCGGGGGGATACACGGAAATGTCGACTTGGGAATTGCCAACATGGGAGAAATAGCATTTAAAGTGTAAGTTGTGTTTGGAAAATTGTGTATGAATATTTTTGTATTAAAAACTTTGAAAGGCTTTTTTAAACGTGTTTTACATGGGCGGCAGCGTGAAGTTCTGGTCTCAATTGTCACTGCAAGGCGCCCGGTGCGCACTCCAACGCCCCACCCTCAGAGGCGGCGGAGAGGAGGCTGGTCTCGGGAGTCGTTAACGGACAGCAAAAGCAGCAAGTGTAGATCTGATTGTGAGACTGTGTGCACGTGTGTGTGTGCGTGCGCGTGTCAATTTTAAAAATAGGTTGTTCCAAATCCCCATCGAAGGTGATTGGTGGGAGGGGAAGAGCTGCGGGCTCTTCCCAGCCTCTAAGGAGCCTCCCATGGCCCCGCCCCCACCCTCCCCCCACCCCCGAAGGGGTGCTGCCCCAAAAACAAGGCCCTGGGGCTTCCTGTAGAAAAGCTAAACTTTAATTCCTCAGGTGGTTTGTACAACGGACACGGGAGCCGGAGACTGGTCTCAAATGCTCACACTGTACAAAAGTAGAAAACCGTGGGCGAGCGGCTGGCCGTCAGCCTGTCTGTCCCCACCCCGTCCTCAGCCCGCTCGGCCCCCTTTGGTCCCCTCAACCTTGAGGCAATGGAGTTTAAGAAAAACAAAACAGTCTCTGACAGGCAGAGCTGTCACTGCAATCAGGAAGCTGTAACTTTTTGGTGAACTTGAACATTCAAAAATGTACTATTGAATCCAAAAAAGTGACTTAGATCACACAAAAAGTAACCCATCTTAAAACTTAAAAAATAAGTCCCAAACACCCCGAGAACGAGGCTAAAGCTTGGGGGCGGGGGCTCGGCAACACGACGGAGGCCTGCCGCTCAGAAGCCAGAGCCCCGTCCTCGGAGCCCGAGTCGCCGGCGGAGGCGGTTGGCGGGCGACCCTAGGACACGTTGGCCATGGGCTTGTACTTCTTGAAGCGCGTCCACTGGCCCGTGGCGTAGTTCATCTCGAACACGGTGTCCACCAGCATGGTGGTGCTGCCCTGGCCGTCCGACTTGGGCAGGTCCTCCGTGTGCTCGCTGAGCTTGATCTGGATCACGTCCCCCTGCTCCTGGCACGGGTTCTCTGTGGAGGGTGCAGGCTGCTGGGCAGGTCCTGGGGCCAAGGAGCCCGCCCCCCCCTCCCCCCTGCAAGGCCCAGGGCCTCCCACGCCTGGGCTGGCCACACGAACCCACCTCGGGAGCCGGCCATGAAGCCCAGGATGAGGGCCTTCTCGGGCCGCGTGACCTTGTTGGCCGTCTTGAACATCTCCTGCGCAGCAAACATCTGCTCTCTCTGCGGTGCAGGCAGGGGGGTGAGTGCCTGGCCCGCAGCCCGGGCCCTGCTCCCCTCCACCTGCAGGCCCTGCCGGGCGCCGCTGGCACCCCCACTGCGGGCACACCTACCGTGAGGGACAGGTTCTTCTTGGGCTGCTGCTGGGCAGGGGGCTGAGTCTGCGGGGCCACCATGGCCACTGGAGGTGCCTGGGCAGCGGGGGTGACAGCCGGGGGTGTGGTGGGCGTCAGGGGTGAGGCGGGCGCTGCGGGCGTGGGTGTGGGCGTGGCTGGGCTCAGGCCGCTGTTGTACATGGGCGCCCTCTGCTTGAACTGTGCCGGCAGGGCAGGGCTCGGGGTGCTGGGCTCCTCGGGGGGCCGGCTGGCTTCCCGGGAAGGGGGGGCTGTAAGCACAGTGAGGCCTGTGGAGGCACCGGGAGGTTGGGGACCCCTCCCCCAGGCCCCGTGCCGGCCCTGCCTGGTCGTGACTGTCCTGTGCAACTGTCGGCCCCGAGACCTGGGCTCTCCAGGCTCCCAGACCCTCAGGAGCCTCTGGCCCGCAGCGGGGCAGGAGCCACGAGCAGCACCACCAGCCCAGGGGTGGGCACAGGCTGCAGAGAGCCCTGCCCTGGAGCCAGGCTCCCCTGTCCTGGTCATTGGTGAGGAGGCAGGAAGGCAGCCTCCTGGAGCCCAGCTGGCCGGCAGACCCCAAGGCCGTCTCTGGCCGCCCTCTCCCTGGGACCATGTTCCTGGCAGGCAATGCGGAGCCCGACCAAGCAAAAGCGCAGGGCAGAGCCGCTAGCCTGTCCCCTTGGACGTTCTGGGACTGGGAGGGGACCCACAGGCCCTGCGCTGCTGCCACCTTAGCCGCTTCCCACTGTCGAGCTGCAGCTGGGGCAGCTGCCTGTTGCCCCAGGAAGGGCGGGAGGGCCCGGCAGGTGGGTGCTGTGTGGCCTCGGGAGGGCTGCCCCCACCTGCTGCCACGGCCTACCTGGCGGAGTCTCGGAGCTGGGGATGTAGGACGAGGCCGGGACCACGCTGGGGGTGGCAGGCAGGTAGCTGGTGGAGGGCAGCGAAGGCTCGCTGTTCAGAGCCCCGAGTTTCTGGAAGACAGTGCGTGGTCTCTCCCAGAGGAGGCCTGGGTCTAGTGCCCCGGGAGCCTCGCCCTGCAGCAGGGACGCTGCCGCCCGGACCGGAAGGACCCGCAGGGCTGCCCCAGGAGCGGCCCCAGCAGAGGCGGCCGAGCCAGCCCTCTCTGAGGAAAGGCAAGTCCCACAACGGTTTTCTCGTCCCGAAGGAGCGTGCGCACGGGAGGAAGAGGACAGCTGCGCGACGGGGGAAGCCACCGTCACCCAGAAGCTCCTCCGGGCCCAGCTGCTCACGGTCTGCGCAGGGGGCTCCGAGGGGCGGGCACCGGTCTCCCGCGCAGGGAAGGGGCCTGGCGAGGCGCCACATCTGGTGACCTCAGCTCCCAGCACATGTGGCGTGGCATGCACAGGCCGGGGGGGGGGGGCCCGGCCAGCGCTGCCTCTTATACGCATGTCCACATACATACACACCGCGTGCATATGTATGCACACATGCATATACATGTATGTATTCTCCGACAACACACTTCAGTGGCTAAGGATCGGGACGAGGGAGCACCCTGGCCACGTGAGGCTCCGGCTGGGAGCCCTACCTGTGTGGACACCAGGCCGGCCGCGTAGTCGGGGGTGGCGTTCTCGATGACCGTCTCCTCCTTGGCCGGCTTTTCCACCACTTCCGTGTCTGTGGACAGAGCCTCGTCAGTGCCCGGTGGCCCCCTCAAGCAGGCTCAGCAAGGAGCCCCAAGATGCCCAAGCCTGCCCTTCGCGCACGTCCCCAAGCACAGAAGAAAACGCGCGCTCAGGAAAAGGGGTCCCCCTGCGGTCACCCTTGTGAGAGGTGGCCCCGCTGAGACCAGGCACCAGAGGTGAGCCCCGGGCCTCCTCGGGAAAGAGGCAGTAGGGCTCGGGCACCGCCTGGCTGAGCTCCCTCAGCTGACCCGGGAGCCCCAGGTACGCACCCAGCGTCTTCCTTCTTCTCTTTGCCTCTCGGCCGGCACCGACCGTATCCAGCTCGGAAATGTGCAGCAGCTGCCCAGACAGACAGACAGACAGACAGACAGAGGCCACCCTTAGCTACAGGTGGAGCGCGCCAGGCTGGCCACGAGGGGCCGACACCCAAGGGGTGTGCCCACCTTCACGCCCCTCTCCTTCCGCAGAGGTGTCCTCGAGGGGGGCATGGGGGTGCGGTTCCCGGCAGGGCTGAAGACGCTGGGGGCCGTGGGGCTCCGGAAGGGCGCCTGCTTCGGGATGCCTTTGAGCGGGGCTGTGGGGAGGACGGTGCGTCAATGGCCGTGGCCACAACCAGCGGAGGCCTGTCTCTGCCGCGCTCGCCGGACCAGGGGCCGCTGCGGTGCCCTAGGGGAGGACGCTCACCCGCGAGGCCCCGGTCCTGGGAGCCTGACCCGCGGCCCTGAGCGCATGGCCCTGCCGCGCCCGAGACAGGGGCCTGCCCTCGCCAGTGAACAGGCGCTCGGCACCAGGCCGCCTGCCGGGCAGAGAAGGCCGCAGCCAGCAACGACATCAGCCAACCTACGTTTTTGCCAAAAACACCGAACAGGAATGCCACGTGGGCAGCCGCACCCAGCACCTCGCCCGTCTCCTGCCCTCCTGTGAGCGGCTCCATCACGGGCGCCATGCCTCCCTCCCCCACGCCCGGCGGCCTCTGTCAGACGCACAGGGCCTGTCCCATCCCTGGGCAGTTGGCCCGGGCCCGTCGGGGCGGCCTTACTGGTGGTGTCCATCTTGCGGAGCAGGCCCCGGCCCTTGGCGTGGAAGGGCACCCCCGCGCTCCTCTTCAGCTGCTGGGCCGTCTCCGTGGCTGCAGGGGAAGGGGTGCGTGTCAGCGAGCCCACGGGCCGGGCCCTTCCCTTCGTGTGAACTGTGCCCCCCCCACCGGCCGCACCAGGAGGTGCCCGCTCCTCGGAACAGCGCCCACGCCCTGGGGGCCACGTGCGGACACTGGCCCCCGGCAGCTGCTGGGCTTTATTCTGATCCTCTGCGACAGGGCACGTATGTGTGTTACTGACACCCATTAAATAACCACTCAAAACCAACGTGACTGAAACCCGTGTTGTGCTATTTGGCTGAAGGAATGGAGTTCCCTGCTTCCCGGCCAGGACCGGCCACACACTTCCTAAGCCGGTAGCTGGGGAGCATCAGCGAAAACCCCGTCTCAGCCGCGCCCAGGTCATCTGCACCTGAGACCCAGGCGAAGTGACAGGCGCAGGACCAGCCTGGGCGAGGCCGCCTGTCTCGTCGCCCGTGGGACTCGGCACCAATTTCATTTTCGCAACTAAGAGTATGGACACTTCAACCTGAAGATTCTCAAGTTTCTAAAATAGGTTTTAGAACATAGTTCAGCGTAGCAGTAAGATTTCTAAAAGCCCCAACTTTATGTAGGACTCTGATTGAAAAGCTAGTTTAGAGCGTGAAATCTAAAAGGAATCTAAGAATAAAGCCACAGACACGGACCAGGCGCGGCCGGCTCACCGCCCCACCCCCACGCGGTCGCCCCCAGACGCGGTCCGGGCGGCGGGCACTCACATTTCTGCAGGAGCTCGGCGCGCAGCGTGGCGCTCTTTGGCTTCCTCTTCAGCTGGAAGTGCTTCACCGGGGGGGTGAGGGGGCCGGCGAGCGTGGTCAGGGCGCTTTTATTCAAGTACCGGCACTCGAGAGGCAGCATGGCGGATGCCTCGCACTCGCTCACTGTCCGTCCAGAAGCAGCACAGTTAGGAGGGGGCGTCCCCACCCGCTCGGCTCGCTGCAGCCTCCTACCGAGTCCTGGAGCAGGTGCCCGCCAGACCAGCGCGGCCCCCCGGGCTCAGAGGCGGCCCCCGCCGGCTCGGGCCCGTCTGACCCCGAGTTAGTGCGCAGGGACCCGGCTCCGGCTCCACCGCTGAGGGCCGCCAGCGCCAATTCTCCGAGCGCGTGTCCTCGCAGACACCCCATTCCTGAACCGAACTGCTGCCGTTCCCAGCACCCCCTGAGCACCCATCTGCTCTGAGCCAGGCACTGTTCCAGGCGCGGGCGACACCCCCAACAGGCAGCGCACACGCCTCACGGGCTGGGGGCGGGGGCGGGACGTGAAGGGGAAGAGAAGTGAGATTCCAGAACAAGCAGGTGCGGGGCGGGGGGCTATGGGTGGTTACAGGCTGGTTTCAGGGGTCGGGGAGGATCTGGCGCGGCGGGAGGGCGGTGCGCACACAGCGCTCTCCTGCACAGGAAATGGCCCGAAGGAAGCCCTCAGAGACCAGGGGCGTTTTTAAAAAGACGGTTCCTCTCGGGAAGCCTGCTCCCCTCCTCCCGGCACAAACCCAACAGGCACGTACCCTTCTCTCGAAGTTCTCCCAGAATATCCTGAACGTTGGGGTTCTGCTCTTCGAGGTCGAGGTTAAGCGAGCCCGTGTCGGGAAAGGACTTGAGGATGTCGGCTACCATGAGCACCCAGGGGTCCGAGTCCAGGGTAGCCAGCTGGATGATCTCCGTCAGGGCGCCCTTCATCTGCCGGGAGGAGAGGGCGTCCTCAGCGGGCCCCTCCTGCCCGCGGGGGCCCGCCCCCAGAGCCCCAGGTCACGGGCAGCGTCCAGCCTCCCCAGCACCTGCCCCTGCCAGGGCCCCCTCACAGGAACTTCCTCGCGCCCCCCCAGCCGCCACCAGGCTGCAGTGCCCACTCAGATCTAGGGCTCCCACCGCCTGTGGCCACCCTCCTGCTGGGGCAGCCCCCTCGCCCAGCCTCCCCACAGCAGCACCAGGCTCCTCATGAGCGCCCCCCCCCGCCCCCCCGGAAACTGCCGGGCATCTACAAGGAGCTCACACACTGTCTCCCGCCTCTGAGTGCGTGTTGCTAAGAATCACACCAGCACGCACACCGTTTAGGGAGCCCGCTGATGAGGCACGCTGGGTGTGGAGAGCTGAGCCCAGGTGGTGAGGGCGGGAGCAGCAAGGCGGGCGGATGGCCCGGACACACCCCCCAGGCCCGGGTCAGCCCGCCCCTCAGGCCGAGGGGAGGGGAGGGGAGGGGCGCTCCTGGGAGGGCAGGGAAGGCGTGTGGAGCTCTCACCGGTTCGGTGACCCACACGCCCCGCCTCTGGGGAGGCCTCCCCAGGGCACAGAGGGTCACTGTGGGCCCCGAGTCAGCAGGTGCCGGGTTCAGGACAGCAGGTGCCCACGCTCACAGCAGCCTCAGGAGACCTCGGGAGCAGGCCAGGCCCTGCACGCCCTCGGACAGCACACGGAGCTCCTGGAGGCGGCCAGCGCCACAGCCTCGGGGTGACTTGGGCTGCGCCCGTGTCCCCTCAGTGCCCGATAGGCTGAGTTCTCCCCCCAATGCCGCTCTGCCCACCCGGAGCCCCGGCTCCCGGAGACCCCTGTGGCCAGCGGAGGCCCCTCCCCACCAAAGCGCCACACTGGCTGCCCTCCTCTTGGCCACCCTTCCTCTGCCGGTGTGAGCAGTGCCGGTGTGACCAGCAGTCCACCAGGTGTGCACCGAGAACTGAAAACACCGTCCATGGTGACCACGGAACCGTGTCCACACAAACTGTCCTGCGTTCCCACAGCAGCATCTCTCACAACAGACACGAGGACACAGCCGCACTCAGCAGCTGATGGCGGCGACGAACAGAGCAGTGGTCAAGAGTGGAAGACCCTTCGGTCATAAAAAAGGAAGCAAGCACTGACCCACATGGATGAGCTTGGAAACACTGCGCTACGTCACGGAAGCCAGGCCTCAGAGACCGCACATCACAGGAGTCCACGTGCATGAAAAGCCCAGAACAGGAGAGCCGCAGACAGACGAGACCAGTGGTTGCCTAGGGCTGGGACGGGGGGCTGCTAATCGGCACAGGGTTTATTTGGGGCTGATGACATGTTCTACAATTGGTTAGGATATACTAAAACCCAACTCAACTGTACCTGTAACGGGTGAACTGTACGGTATGTGAGTTACACATCTCAACAGAGCTGTTAAAACTCATTCATGATTAAAATAAAAATTTAAATTCTAGGAATAGAGTTTTCATAACCAGATAACAGGTATCTACAAAAAGCAATAGGAAACACTGTCTCACTATTGGCAAGAGTGAAAAGTGTCCGTTCCTGTCCCCCCCCCCCCGCCGCCCTGATCAGGAGGAGACAATATCCTGGGGGTCCGGTGACTGCGGGGGGGTGAGAAAAAGAAGTAAATGGCAACGGGGAAGCAGACCATCACAGAGAGGACACAGAAGATAAAGACTCTGCAGGGAGAGAACTGCAGTTAGTAAGACTTTAGCACACGTGCTATCACAAACTCACCTACCAACATGTCTGTGACATGTTTATAACACATGAAAAAGTACGAAATATCTAGAAATAACCGAACAGAAGATGGAGGCCTCCATGGAGAAAACCATAAAGCTTTATAGCAAACATTAAAGATCTCAATAGAGACATGACTACATTCACAACTTATAAGATGCGATATCGAGATGATTTAACCCCGAACAAACCAAAGTCAATTCAGTCTTCGTCAAAATCCCAACCCGCGGCCTGCGGGTGCGGAGCCGAGAAGTGACGGTCGCAGAGCAGGGCGTGCGAAGGGCCAGGGCAGCCGGGACGCCCGAGGACAGGGAGAGGCCGCTGTCCGGCGAGGGGGCAGGAACAGGACTGCTCCGACCACAGGGACTCGGACTGGCCTAACGGAGTGAGGGGAGCCAGAAACAGCCACGGCATCAGCGACCGTGCAGACCTGCGGGTCCCACCTAGTCCCAGACGGTCGTTCCAATATGCGGGGCTGGGCTGATCAGACCCCACTTCACACGAACTCCCAGGTCGACGCCAACGTGCACGGCAGCACCGTGAGCTCTGACAGCACAAGTGCCCGCACCCCAAACGGACGCGCGCGCCCAACTGCACGGGAAGACGGGTGCCCTCGGGGTCTCGCTCAGGTAGGAGCCGAGTCAGGCCACCGGGCCGCTATCTGTAGACGTTTGGAAAAGGACTGCTATCCAACCTTCATTTCTTTGAAAAGTCTTACAAGCAACGAAAAAAGTCCGAACCAAAGGTCTGAACGGACGGTCCCTCAGAGACCGCTGGTGGCTGCGCACGTGGAGATGCGGGAGCACCTCGGCGCAGCGGCCGCCTGCTGACGTTACCGCCGTGTCGCACGTCTGCAAGCTGCTCAGGAGTAAACCTCCCAAGTTCTCTCCCAGGAAAAGCATCCTGCCCGGCCCGTGTGGCTCGGGGGGAGCGCTTCCTGTGCACAATGGTCTTGGGTTCGATTCGTCAGGGCACATGCCCAGGGTGCAGGTTCCATCCGGCTGGTCGGGGTGCATACTGGAGGCGAGGATGTCTCTCTCCCCCTACCCTCCTCTCTCTCTAGACCAGTGGTTCCCAACGTGGGCACACCCACAGGGGCAATTTGATTTTTAAGGGGGGCAATTCGAGAATGAGTTATTAACAGAGAGTTTTCTTAAAGCAACTTTCTCAACGTGATTTTTATGTTTTAACATACTTTTATTGATTTCAGAAAGGAAGGGGGAGAGAGATAGAAACATCAATGATGGGAATCATTGATCAGCTGCCTCCTGCACGCCCCTACTGGGGATCTAGCCCACAACCTGAGCATGTGCCCTTGACCAGAATCAAACCCGGGACTTTCCAGTCCACAGCCCAATGCTCTATCCACTGAGCCAAACCAGCTAGGACTGTGGTCGGCTCTTTGGCCCCTTGAGTGTGGCTCTTCCACAAAATACCACGGCCTGGGCGAGTCTATTTTGAAGAAGTGGCGTTAGAAGAAGTTTAAGTTTAAAAAATTTGGCTCTCCAAAGAAATTTCAATCGTTGTCCTGTTGATAGTTGGCTCTGTTGACTAATGAGTTTGCCAACCACTGGCCTAGGGCAACAGAGAATTTTTTTGCATCATGGTTCTAGGGGCCTCAGATGCAATCTATGGCCTTCCCTGCAGGCAGCACCTCGCCCCGTCTCCTGCCCTCCTGTGAGCGGCTCCGGATCTATATGTACAAAAGCCCATCGACCATTACTGCAGAACCGGCCGTAGGGGCTGCCACCTTCGCGTGCAGCTTGAGATGACGGCTCTGTGGGACGAATTCAATCAGCTGGGCACCGAGATGATCGTCACCAAGGCTGGCAGGTCAGGGCGCCCCTCCCCGCTGCGACCCTCCCACGTGGTGCCAGTCTCGGGCAGCGGGCTTTGGCCCGATCCACGCGAGCGAGACTGAGAAGCGGAGTGGGGAGCGCGGCCTGGCCACCTGCCGGTCCAGCTCCTTCGCTCTCCGAGTCCTGGCTCTAGCCACAGCCGCCTGGCGCACCGGGCCGGAGGTTACTGCTCGGGCCGGAGGGTACTGCTCGGGAGGCAGGAAGGAGGCGGAGAGAAACCCTGTGGACCTGCTGCCTGACCAGCAGCCCAGGCCCCGGCACCACCGAACACGCACCGGCTCAGCACACGGAGTGCAGGGGGAAGGCAGCCGCCGGGAGGGGCCTTGCCACCTGCCGGCTCCCGGTGGGTCCCTCTCAAAGGAGACTCGGCCTTTGGTTCCTCAGTTCGGCCTATCCCGGCTGAGGAGCGGCTGGGCACATGTCGGGAGAACTGAGACTGAAAGTGTGTTCTGTCCCGTGGAGATGGCTACCCCGTGTCTTAGGCCTAAACCGGGGTGACGGTGGGGCCTGCTCTGCCCCTGGGGCCCGCGTCTTCCGATCGCCCGCATTTGCTGTCGGGCCCCAGAGAAGAAGGGGAACACGTTTCTCGATGCAAAGGGTTTGACCAACATACAGGGCGAGTGCCGGGCTGTGTCTAATGTACCCGAGACCCCAGCTCCGAGTCCGCCTGGCCAAGGGGAGCTCAGGGCGTTCGCAGAGCCTTCTGGTGGTTTCTGTTCCTTGCCGAGGCCGCCCTCCCTGGGCAGCCTGGGGCCTGTGCTCAGCTCCAGCTCAGAGGGTCTTCTCCAGCACCCCCCACCCCCCGCCCCCAGAGCCCCCAGCGCCCCCCAACCCCAGGCGGGCCCACCTCCCGCCATGGGCCCCCAGACCCCACCCCTGCACCCGGCGCTAGTGAATACATATTGTGACACATTGTGCACCTCGGTTCTCTATTGTTCTGAAACTTTATCTGCTCCTTTCCCTGTCGCTTCCTATCGTCGTTTTCAACAAGTTCTGAGTGATTCCTCCTCCTTTCAGCGGCCCTTCCGTCCTTGGTTTCTCCTCCGGGGATGCCCTGCTCTTCGGAAGCTGGTTTGGACCCAGCCCAGCCTCTGAGCTGCCTCCGCCTGAACCGGCCGTTTGGGACAATGAGCGGTCACAGGGGCCATCCCGGGGCGGGGCGGGGGGTGTGGACATGGGGACTGAGAGGCGCTCAGGGCTGTCCCTGGCGGTGACCGCTGACCGCTTCGACACCCGCCAACACCGCCGGAGGCTGCGCACCTCCCACCAGGACAGCGCCGTCCATCTCAGCTCCGAGGAGAGGGAAGCGAGAGGGAGGCCGGCGGCCCGGGTCCCGGTGTCTCTCCCTCCGCCTTCCTCTCGGGCCCACAAAGACGGCGTTCTATGGAGAGCCGGCCGAGCGGACCCGACGCGCGTCTCCTCCGTGTCCCCCGCGGGTCCATAAAACACTGAACCGGACGCAGGGGCGTGAGCGCCGGGCACACGCGCGCCCACCCGGGACGCGGCACGGCCGCCCGGGCCCGGCGGGCACCGGCCCACGCGCAGCGCCGCGGACACGCCCGCGAGGGGGCGGGACGGCGGTCGGGCGCTCGGCTCCGTTTGCGCGAAAACCACCTGACGCGCGTCCGGGGAAACCAACCCAAACCCCCAACGCGCGTGACGCACACACGGGCGGGAGAGGCCACGGCGTGCGCGGCCCCGCGCGGCGGCCGCTTCGTGGGGCGCAGCCGCTGGGCCGGCCTCCGAGAGGCTCCCCGCCCGGGTCCGGGGGCCTCGCTCCCTCCGCCCGGGCGCCCCGTCCGCTCGCGGCCCGCGCCCCGCCTCCCCGCGGCCGCCGGGCCCCGCGTGTCCGCGCCGGGAGCGGGGGGCGGGGGGCCGGGCCCGCGTCCCGGAGGCCGCCGCCGCCTCACCTCGTCCACCGTGCGGCGCGGGAGGTGCAGCGTCCCGAGCAGCAGCTTGAGCTTCACGGCCGACGAGAGGCCGTGGAAGCAGAGGCGGATGTTGTCGATGACCGCGGCCGTGAGCAGCGACGCGATGCTGGGCGGCGCCCACAGCTCGTCCGTGGCGCCCAGCTTGTTGTGCAGCCACAGGCCCGTGTCGCTCTCCCGCATGGACGCCATCTTGGGGGGGGAACGCCGGGCGCCGCCGCCGGGCCGGCATCTTATGAAGACACCTGCGCGCCCGCGACGAGGACCCCCGACATGGCGGCGCCCGCTTGGCGTCCGCGGTGACGTCGGCGGCGGGGCGGGGCCTGGGCGAGACGCTGCGTGGCGACGCCGGCTGAGGCTCGCCGTCCGCCGTAACGTAACATGGCGCCTCCCACGTCCGCTCCAGGGACGGCGTGACGTCAGGGGGGGCGGGGCGGGGCGCGCGGGCGTGTGCACCTGCGCGGCGGCGGCCTGGGGGCTCCGCGGCCCGAGCGCCTCGGCCGGAGGGAGGCAGGCCCGGCCCCGCCCGCGCGCCCCGCCCCTGGGAGGCAAGCCCACGGAGCTCTTCCCGAGTGTGTGTGAGCCGAGCCCGCGGGTGAGAAACGCCAGGAGGACGGCGGCTGGCGGCTCTAACCGCACTCCGTGTCCGTGTCCGTGTCCGTGTCCGTGTCCGGAGCCAGGGGCCGCGGGAAGCCGTGGGGGCGGTGCTGGCCGTTCCCAGGGAGACGCGGGGGGGGGGGGGGCTGGACCCGGAGGGACGCCCCCATGTCGGAGGCGTGTTCTCCTGGAAGCCCTGCACACCCGCACCCACGCGCGGGCCACAAGCTGGAGTCCCGCCCGGAGGCGGGCCGCGGGCCGGATCCTGTTCCTCCTGTTGCGCTCCGAGCCGTGGCCGTTCCTGCCTCCCGCAGGCTGAGTCCGGGCCCTGCCCGTTGGGCCCGGGGCAGAGCGTCCACCTGCGGCTCAAGGGTCCCGGTAGGGGGCGTGCAGGAGGCAGCCGATCCACGATTCTCATCAGGGATGTTTCTATCCCTCCCCGTCTCCCTTCCTCTCTGAAATCAATAAAAACATATTTAAAGTCATAATTAGTGTTGTTCACAGACAGACGGCAGTGCGGTGGCGGCCAGGAGTGGGTGGGCAGGCAGGAGAGGGAGGGGGCCGATGGTGGCGGGAGGAGATGACTCGGTGTGAATGCAATCCGGTCGCAGGGGCTGTAGAATTGTACACCGGAAAGCCGTGTCATTTGTTAACCAATGTCACCCCGATAAGTTCAATAACAGAGAAAGGGAACAATCGGAACTGTTTGAGGGTGAGACGTGGTTTCACTGTGATTACCGGTCACACTCCATAACGCTCATTGGGCAAGAGCAGGGTGGACGCCCGCCGCCAGGGTGAGGCCTGCGCCCGGCCTGAGACTGGACAGCAGGGGGTCGGCTGCGGTGCCGCTTAGGCGCGTGCAGGAGGCAGGCAATCGATGTGTTTCTCTCAGATCGATGTCTCTCCCTCTCTCTTCCACTCTCTCTAAAATCAACGGGAAAGTCCTGGGTGAGGATTAAAAAAAAGTTACCACCCATGCAAAGCAGCAGCAAGTACGGCCCGCAGGGGGGCGGGAGGTGTGTGTGTGTGGCTGGATCCCAGCTGCTGGCCGCCACCCGTGTCTCCCTGCTCCCGGCGGGCGGCCCTCAGGCTGTGCCCCTGACCATTCACCTTCGGGGCCACAGAGCCGCGCTCCCACTTCTCTCCCGGCCAGCTCCAAACTCTGCCTCTGGGACCCAGGCCCCTGTCTCCCCCAAGCCCAAAGCCATCTTCACCTGCTCCCCCCCCCCCATCCCGTGTCCATCAGCATCGCGTGGGCTCCACCCGCCCATCTCAGCGTCCCTTCGGGAGGCGAATGCAGGGGAGCAGAGGGTTAGTGGGGTCCTGACGCTGGGCGGCCGGGCACTGGGCCTGGGGCGCACCTGCTCTGGGAAGAGGTCCCGGCGGAGCCCGAGCCAGCGGGAGGCGGCTGGCCGACCGGCCTCTTCAGGGTTCAGGTGCCCCGACCCACCTGGTCCCTGAGCGGCTGCCCGCGCCGCGGAGAGCGTGGGGAGGGCGGCGGGCTCCGGGTGTTGGGCTGGGGCCGAGAGGGGCTCATGTCCTGAGCTGCCTGTGCCACGGAGGCGGCCACATTTGCCCCGCAGCTCCCCCACTCCAACCTCCAGGCCCCGGCTCCGAGCTGGGCCTGCAGGGCCCGCACCCAGTGCACCGTTTCTGACCGACTCCCAGCCCGCCGGGCCTGCTCGCGCCACCCCTCCCTCCGCCCGGAGGCCCGCCTCCACCAGGGCCCTTACCCAGCCCCGGGCAGCAGCTCCTCCCAGGCCTGGCAGCCCCGGCGGCTGGCGCCTCTGCCCGGCAGGCTGGTTCCCGCGCCCCTGGGCCGGTCCTGGACATCTGACCACGGACACTCCGTCTACAGGCGGGCGGGTAAGCACACGTGGTCCGTCCACGCAGCGGAGTGTTCTTCAGCCTTATAAAGGAAGGGAATCCGCCCGGGCGGGGCTCAGGGGTTGAGTGTTGACCTGTGAACCAGGAGGTCACGGTTCAACTCCCCGTCAGGGCACATGCCCCGGTTTCGGGCTGGATCCCCAGGGCGGGGCGTGCAGGAGGCAGCAGATCAGTGATCCTCTCCCATCAGCGATGTTTCTGTGTCTCTCTCTCCTGTCCTCTCTGAAATCATAAAAATATATTTAAGGGGGGAAGAAGGAAGTAAGTCCTGTCACAGGCTCCAAGCAGGTCAAACTCAAAGGCCAACGCGGCCCAATAAACAAGGTGTGAGTGTCTGTGGCCACAAAAAACAAAAGCTTCAATTTTCATAGAAACGTAGGTTTATTTCGATAGACATGCTGAATACAAAGGGCTGAAATACATGAGTCATCGTTCTCATAAAATAATAGAACATTTTAGTAAAAATGTTTTTTCTTGAACATGAACTTACCAGACACTGAATAACTGCACACATTAAACATCACAAGCCCTAACGGGTTTGGCTCAGTGGATAGAGCGTCGGCCTGCGGACTCAAGGGTCGCAGGTTCGATTCTCATCGATGTTTCTAACTCTCTGTCCCTCTCCCTTCCTCTCTAAAAAAATAAATAAAATATATTTTAAAAAAGCATCACAAAAATAAATCTATTTTCCTTGTTCTCTGAAAACAAAATATTTCATGTAGCACACACCAAACAAGTCAGTACAAGACTAAAGATGTGGCAATTGGCAGCTAAAATATTCGCTGCGAGTATTGGTGGAGAGAAATGGTGTGCCTGCGTGTAAGGCGCGTAAGGGAAATGAACGCAACACGATGATAGTGACCAGTCATTAGCGAACGTTGTGGTTCGTTATTAATAGTAACTAGAGGCCTGGTGCACGGATTCGTGCACGGCTTGGCTCCCTCAGGGTGACCTGCCCCCAGCCTCGCAGCCCTGCAGCCCAGCCTGGCACCCGGCCTTGGCCTGGCACCGCCCCCTCACCTGCTCCACCATCCCACCTGCAGGAGGATCGATTGGGCCGCGCCCCCCACCCCACCTCAGTGCCTGAGAGCCGGAGGGCAGCCCCGTCCCCCACCTCCTCCGCTGGTCACAGTCTGCAGGCGATCAGCTGGGTGATTGGGCCTCGCTCACACCCACTTTGAACTGGCGCCGCCTGCTCACCTTCTCCACCATCCCGCTCTCTTGGGGGCCCATTGGGCCGGCAGCGTCTCCACTGCTGCCTGCTGCCAGCGCCGTGTCACCAATGCCCGCCATGTTCCGTGCTGCCCCCTGTGGCCAGCGCACGTCATAGCGAGTGTTCAAATGAACGCTGAGGGGACAATTTGCATATTAGGCTTTTATTATAGAGGGTTATGTATAACAGGATATTGTAAAAATTAAGCTACGAAATTTTTATTAAATCGTTTCTTATACACCGTTATATTGGCTGGGCCACAAAAATATTCGTTGTGGGCCGCATTTGGCCCGCAGGCCGCGAGTCTGACGTGCTTGGCCGTGGATGAATGGTGAGGACCCTGTGAAGTGAAATACGTCAGACACAGAGACAAACACTGTGCGGCCCCACTCCCATGAGAGAGTAGAGGAGTCAGATCCAGAGACAGGAAGCAGATGGTGGGTGCCAGGGCTGGGGGAGATGGAGGGGGGTGGGGAGTTTAATGGGTCATGGAGCCTGGACTCTGGGGGGCAGCAAGGGCCAGGGTTGGAGGGACTGTGGACTAGGGTCTGTGGGCAGCATGGGCAGTGTGGACTAGGGGCCATGGGCAGTGTGGACTAGGGGCCGTGGGCAGCATGGGCGTGGTGACCTGGGGCAGCGTGGACTAGGGGCCGTGGGCAGCGTGGACTAGGGGCCGTGGGCAGCATGGACTAGGGGCCGTGGGCAGCATGGGCGTGGTGACCTGGGGCAGCGTGGACTAGGGGCCGTGGGCAGCGTGGACTAGGGGCCGTGGGCAGCGTGGACTAGGGGCCGTGGGCAGTGTGGACTAGGGGCCGTGGGCACTGTGGACTAGGGGCCGTGGGCAGCGTGGACTAGGGGCCGTGGGCAGTGTGGACTAGGGGCCGTGGGCACTGTGGACTAGGGGCCGTGGGCAGCGTGGACTAGGGGCCGTGGGCAGTGTGGACTAGGGGCCGTGGGCACTGTGGACTAGGGGCCGTGGGCAGCGTGGACTAGGGGCCGTGGGCAGCATGGGCATTGGGACCTGGGGCAGCGTGGACTAGGGGCCGTGGGCAGCGTGGACTAGGGGCCGTGGGCAGCGTGGACTAGGGGCCGTGGGCAGCGTGGGCGTGGGGATCTGGGCGGTGGGTGGGAGTGGCGGGTTCTGTGGCTCCCTTGCCTCTGGGATGGAGAGAGGGCTCTCGAGGGCGGTGGTGGGCCTGGCCTGAGCCCCTCTCGGATGGGACAGTGTGGACAGAGCTGAGGTTTGTGGGGGGAGGGCCACAGACGGAGGTGGAAATCAGGCGGTTTTGGACTCGCTGACGTTGGAGGTCACTTCTCCGAGTGGAGCTACGTGGCCGGGGAGAGGGGCCCTGAGGACCTGGAGCCCCGGCTGGAGGAGGCGCAGGATGGGGCGGAGAGAGAGGCCGAGGACAGGGTCCCGGGAGGACACGGTGCGGGGAGGACAGGGTCCCGGGAGGACACGGTGCGGGGAGGACAGGGTCCCGGGAGGACACGGTGCGGGGAGGGCTGGAGAGAGAGGGAGGGAAAGGGGCAGCAGAGGCGCTGGGGGGGGGGGGCGAGGGGTTCACGAGGTCTGTGTTGTTTGGAGGGGATGAGGGCTGGGGAGGGGTCCCCCATACTCGGGACCCGGCAGCCCCGAGGGCCCTGAGATTCGACCCGACTGTCTGCGTGTCCCCTGGGCAGGGGCGCACAGCTGCGGGGAGGACTGTGTGTGGAGGGGGGGGGGTGTCCGAGGTGTGTGCTCGGCGGGAGGGTCAGGCTGGGCCCGGGATGAGGGATGAGAGGAGCGGGGAGAGGATGGGGTTGGGGCGGAGGGGGGAGCGGGAGAAGGTGCGCTTGGGGGGAGCTGTCGCCCGGGGCTCGGGACACAAAAGCGCGGAAACGCGCGTGTCAGGGTCCGCGGACCGCCCTTCCCGGCCCCGCTGCGCCTCCCGCGTTTCTGAGCGCCCCCAGGCCCCCCAGGCCCCCCCAGGCCCCCCCAGGCCCCCCAGGCCCCCCAGGCCCCCCCAGGCCCCCCCAGGCCGGGCTGCGGCAAACCGTCCCGCTCGGCCCGCATCCGCCCCTCGGGCAGGAGCAGCGGGGAGGTCACGGCGCCGGACGCCCCCCCCCCCCCCCCGCGCAGCAGGACGGGGCCGGGGCGCCTTCCCGGGGCCGGGGGCGCCCTGCTGGGCTTAGAAGCCAAGTGGGTCCCCGAACTCCCAGGCCTGACCGGCTCCCCGAACTGGCAGCCGGAGGGGGGGACCTGAGCCGCGCGCACCGGCTTTCTCTTTGCGGCAAGGACTTCGTGTTCCGGGGGAGCAAAGGCAGAGACCAAGGACCCCCGCCCTCCGGGTCTCACAGTTGGGGGGGCCGCTAGGTTGGGGAGGGGCACCGGGAGGTGGAAAGACGGGTCAGAGGGTCGGGGCCAGGCCGGCGGAGCCAGGACCGGATCTCCCCGGACAGCCGCCCGGTTGGCGCCCACCCGCCGGGAGCTCAGGGGTCCTCCCTCGGGGTCGGCCCAGGGACACCACGGCCCCGGAACCGCCAGGGCTCCGGCCACAGATTTCCCGCCGCCTCCGCCCTGCTCCCTTGGGCGACGGCTCTGACTGTCCCTCCCAGAGCCGCCTCCTCCAGGCAGCCCTCCTTACTGCACCCGGGGACCGGACGGGCTCCAGGCTCAGCCCGGGCCGGGGTTGGGCACCCGGAGTCCCTGAGCCACTCTGGTCCCTTTAAATCTGCCGTTCCTTCGGCCTCCGGTTTCCATGACGACGACGTCGGACGGGGGGGGGGGGAGGGGACGGGGGGGAGGGGAGGGGGGATCCCGGGCGGGGCCGGGGGCGCATGCGCGGTGCGCGCTGAACGCAACGCGTCTCCCCCAGTCGCCCGCGCTGCGTTCACGGGGTCCCCGACCG